>NW_015386870.1:26331-100743 GCF_001527695.2 Protobothrops mucrosquamatus
GGGGGGGGGGGGGGGAGGGAAGATTAAGATTAAGGGAACAGACTGTGGGAACCAAGGACAATTGCCAGGATCCAGAAATGCTTTCCCACAACAATATATTTCAACTTGATTGGGCAACATGAGGAGGAGGAGGAGGAAGAAGAAAGTGCTTTTACTATCATTACCTGGGTGGGGTCTGATCAGAGATGGTTTTACTTTCATATGTGCCAGTATGGCGTACTCAATAAAGTTTTGCATGAAGAGCCTGAAAAGTCTCAGAGGTATTTACTTGGTTGGGTTCACTAGTTGGAACTCTTGACACTTTCTCTTGGGAAAAATCTACCAAATCTTTGATACCTCCCACTGCTTTTTAGTAACATTGGGCCAGAACAAGATGAAATTGTTTTACTGGCCTTGGTAATAACAAAGGTGGTGGATATGGCTAAGACTCCAAAGTGGCTTTCCCTCACTTTGGAAAATAGTTCATTGAGGTGGTTGTAAACTATAGGAAGAATGACGGATCTCATTCTTTGCCTTCTCTTCACCACCACCACCATCCCAGGTTGTCTCCAGAAAAACAGAAGCAGAGAAAGCAGACAAGCAGAGCACAGAATTGGAGGCACGGTTGTCAGCACTGGTCTGGCCATCTTGGAGGCCTACCCCTAAGAATTTAGACCAGGGGTAGTCAACCTTGGCTCTTTTATGACTCGTGGACTTCAACTCCCAGAATTCCTGAGCCAGCTGTGCTGGCTCAGGAATTCTGGGAGTTGAAGTCCACGAGTCATAAAAGAGCCAAGGTTGACTATCCCTGATTTAGACTCTCATGAATGAAGGCAAATATACGTGTCCCAGGATTAGGTTGCAGGATCCAATCTGGGTTGGTTATGGGGACCAGAGTTTTAGTCTTCTGAGCTTTCGGACTCATGCCAGAATCCATTCTGGGGGAACTTCTTTCTCCTCAGAATTTAGGAGATGAGGAGAATGCAGAGAATTTAGACTCTCCGTATCAAATGGCGGATCTGATGACAAATTAGGAGGAACCAGAACATCAGAGACAGTGCTCAGTAAACCTCTTGGTTCCACACTGCATTTATGCTATATTGATCTGGGAGAATTCCCAGACCACTTGGGCCTGGATGAATTTAAACCAGGCGTCCCCAACCCCAGGCCCGTGGACCAGTACTGGGCCGCTGCATGCCAGCAACCGGACCGCACAAACAAGCAAAGCCCCATCTGTGGGATGCAGGCAGCACACAAAACCACAGCCCCTCCTGTCCGTGGAAAAACCTCTCTCCACGTAACCGGTCCCTGGTGCTAAAAATGTGTGATTTAAACCACACAACAGAAGAGAAAAGAAGGAAATAGCCTTAGTTAGTTTATTTTTTTAGGTGGGATTTAAAAACCTCCGCATTCTGATTTTCATATGACTGATTTCATGTTTCCTGCCGATACTTGGATTAGATTGAGTGTTGCCGTGTTACTTGATTGTTGTTTCCTTTTCCTTTTATTTTCATTTTTTTTATCAGCAAGCTTGCGCATCTTAAAATTGGATTCAAATGTCTAAAATAAATGGAAGACCAGGCTGAATGCTTGTTCTAGGAGAACAAATAGAAGATGACCCAAACTCTTAAATATTGTTTAATGGGGAAATACAATTCAGTTGCAATATTCACTGGCATGTTCTAAGGGATGTAGAAATCTCTGCCACTTCGGTAAAATAATATAGGATATTTTAAATTATTTCTAGTTCCTGAGAATACATTGTGTGCATGAGTATCAATTGTGCAAGAGATTGGTGACTACTTATAGCCTTGTCTTTTCTGTACAACAGGCAGAGTAGGAAAAAAAAAAAACCAATTTAAACCCACCAGGGTTTTAAGGGATGTCATCTTTCAATCCTTAGTCTGTAGGGCATTGCTTGCTACTTTTCTTTCTTCTGTTTTCATGAAGATTTTCATTGTCAGTCTCCTGCTTGATGCTAGCACTAGATTTCTAAGTTGTCTACAGCAGAAAATTATTGCTTGCATTAGCCTTCTAGAGCACAGATTGAAGGCCATAACTGTGAATTTGGAGGATAATCTTTATTCAGAAGAGGATCAAGGCCTAAGTAGAGATTTTTTTCCCAGGTCCTTGCAGCTTATAGCTCATATTTTTAACCACCACAATATACCAGCTTTCAACATTGTATCAAACTGAAATCAATCTGTTTTTTCTTCATCACTCTTGGGTGTTCCTGTTCTGTCTAAATTGATACAGTTGCCTACTTCCTAAATATTATTTAAAATCTTTTGGGATATATCCAATTTGTAGCTCGTTCTGAGTAGCATTTATGCACTATAATGGTTTATCTGTGTTCCTTTGGGAACTGACTCTCTATTTTTTGATCTGTACTGAATTTTGGAAATCTGGATGTTTTGGCACTTAGGAAGAAATATAAAATGACCATAAAAAATGTGCAGGTCTAAAGCACTTGAATTGGTCACCTAAATGAAAGTATGTTATACTGTGATACAATATTGTTGTAATATCTTCCATCATATAAAACTCTTTTCAGCTGATGAAAAAAGATATATTTTTTTTTCTCTAATGCCATTTCTCACTTTGTCTGCCCATACTTCTCATCTGAAAAAACCCATAGGAAGAGTTCTTTTCTAGTATTTTCTCTTGGGATTTAACAGAAGCATGAGAAACAAGGCAAGTGGCACAGATCTCTGGAAAAAATGTTTTTATATATATAGCTCTTGGCTAGCTTGTAAAACAAGAACAGTATGGGTTCAAATGTGACTGAAAAAGTCGCACAAGAACACCACCCTTGAGAATTTCTTAGAGATCACCTTTTCATTCTTTTAAATAGCAGAAGCCAATATTTTTTTTCACCAATCTCAAATAAGAACTGGTGAAAAATGTAGGGTAAGGGTTTTATATGGCAATAGACTCTACCAAACTTTGAAAAGAGTGAACTGTAATTCCTCCTAAAATTATTATTTATCAAATGTATTGGCCACATAGGGTAACTCTAGCTAATAGTGAAGTTGGTAGACCCCATATGTCATAATCAGTCTCATGAAAGTCTCAGTGAAACATTTGTCAATCTTTCAGTCTTTAGGCCACCTCCCTTTTCTCACTGGAAGCTGTAGTATCTATTTGTAGAGCATTTTCACAAGTCTTCAGTCTCTCTCAATCTCTCTTTCTCTTTTGCATTATTAAAAAGATGCAAAATGCTTAAAGAACAGCTTGCAAATTCACAAGGAGGCTGTGTATATATAAGCACACTGGCCTGATTCATTCTTTATGGGAGTGATGCTAGAGTTATAATTATCCCTTCATAGTGTTGCTGCCCTGTTACAATGACATTATTTACTAACTTTACTAAAATATTACAAAAGTGCTTGTTTAAAGTGTAATTTAGGGCATTCTAAAATGCTGCAGGTTTATATGGAAACGAAATGGAATTGACTTATGCAGCCTCCCCTAAACATGTATGCTCTAGATAAATTAGATTACAACTCCCAAAATTTGTACTGAGCAGAAATGAATGTTGACAGTATTAGGAAAAGTTACCTGAGAAACAGTGGCTTGAACAACAACTAGAATGGGATTTCTACTGATAATTAATCACACTGGTAATTAATCTCACTGGAGATGCATGCATTTTAACACTCAGAATTCTCAGCAATGGTTATATCTAAGTCTGCATTTCTAGAGGTTCCCAAGTTCAGGAAGGTTAGCTAAATAAAATCTTCATGTGTAATCACCTTCATGTGTAATCACCTGTCTGAGATGATGTAGGTTCTCCTGCTTGAGCAGAGGGCTGGACTAGAAGACCTCCAGGGTCCCTTCCAGATTCTATTCTATTCTATTCTATTCTATTCTATTCTATTCTATTCTATTCTATTCTATTCTATTCTATTCTAAATATACCTTTAAATATCATATCCAATAAAATAATCAAAAGTATCCTTGATATTCTACATACTGCATGTTCCATTTTGGAAACAGAAGGTTGAATTATAAGGATGTCATTAATGGTCCAGTCTCTTTTTCCTTTTAGCCCTAGAAACAATTTTCGAATGTATACACGGAACAAGATATCCAAATGCTATTTAAATGTCACTTGTGAAAATGCTCTTACACATCTTCTTATATGTTTCTCAAAAGGTTGCTTGTTCGAAACCCCAAGTTGATTTCATATGGAGCAGAAACCAGGATGTTGTTTGCTTGGAGGTATTTCATATATATATAAACAGTGTCAGCATACTGACACCATACCTGGGATATGGGATCAGTAAATTTCAAAAGGCTTTGGAATATGGATTGCATCAGGATGAATATTGCCTTTTTAGTACCAATACAGATAGTCCTTGACTTATCACCGCAACTTGGAGCGGAGTTTCTGTTGCTAAGCGAGGCGATTGTTAAGTAAGTTGTGTCCAATTTTACTATCTTTCTTGCCATGGCTGTAACTGCATCACTGCAATGATTGAGTGAATCTTGAGGTTGTTAAACAAATATGGCTTCCCCTATTGACTCTGCTTGTTGGAAGCTGGCTAGGAATGTTCGACAACCATAATGGATTCATGATGCTTGCCAAGTGCCTGAATTCTGGTCACGTGACCATGGGGATGTCGCAACAGCTGAAACATGCCAGTGCCAGTTGTAACTAATTTTTTTTTAGTGCCCTTGTAGCTTTGAAAAGTCGCTAAGCAAATGATAGTAAGTCAAGGACTATCCATATGGTCTAAACTCAAAATACGGTCAGCAGAGAGGGGACCGGTCAGAACTCCTTATTTTGCAAGCCAAAATGTAATTTGAATTAAAAATAAGAACAACTGCCGCTTTCTTGTTCAGAATCCATTCCTTATGCAGCCACGTACAATTTTTAATCCAATCTAAGAAGGGGATTCTCAAGGATAAATGATACATAACTCCATGCCTGTAGAATATGCTGTATTATAGGTTGGCTTGTAAGGTGCAAAAATGCGGTCATTTGGAATCAGGGTTTATGCCGGAAATTGCTTTTGAAACTAGGACAGGAGAAAGAATACCCTACCCTGGTCTGTTCTATGCTATTAGGAAAGCCGATGGAGCCCAAAGCTATCCAAACCATCCATCATGAAAATTTCAGCTTAGAAAGTGGGGAAGGGTGTTGAACAAGGCATTTGTTTCTTTCACCCACTGGTGAGCGATGATATTCTTGGCAGTCATGAAGTAAAGCATGAGCATGGGGAGGCTTTGATATTTGCTGATGAAGACAACGGGGCTCGGAGTGAATTACGACTGGTCTGCAGGTCATGATAGATACCTCCCATGATGGCAAGGCAGTGGCTGGAGAGGGAGGCTGGAAGGACTGGTGAAATGATGCTGCTTGGTACAGAAAGGCTTCTGTTCACTATCCCCCTTTGCCTTACCTTTTCACCACCAATACTACATTTTCTCCTCTGCCACCTCCGCACAGCACAGCACAGCTCACACATACACACAGACATATAAAGACACAAACACAGACCTGCACACACATTTCACCAATGGTTTTCAGGCCCCCTTGTCATCTACCAAGCAAAGTTTACTTAATTCCATATATAAGATCTCAACCATAGACTCATAGGACTGGAGGACTGTGGAGGTCTTCTCTAATCTGACCCCTTTGCCCAAGGCGGGGGTTTTTATATCATCCAAATGGATGTCCATTTTTTTCCCCTGAAAGCGTCCAGCAACGGAACACCCACAACTCTAAGAGGCAAACTGTTCTATTGGTCAATTGGTCTCACTGATAGGAAATTGCTTTGTCAGGAACTTGTTTTCACTGTTGGGAATGACTGCCATTGCCATCTACGACTGCCATTGCCCCTGCAGCTGATCCGTTATGATTTGGATATATTAAATCTCTGGGACATGCAGCATTCCCAACCTTTGTAAGCTATGACTTCCAGAAACTTCAGTCATCGTGACCCACAGGGTGAGATGCTGGGAGATGTAATTCAACAGCATTCAGAAGTCAAGCATCCCTGGAGAATTTTATGATAAGGTAGAGGAACCACACATGTAGAAGGTTCATATGTTCCTCTTGGATCATGAGAGGTAGCCATCTACCAGGGGTAGTCAACCTTGGCTCTTTTATGACTCGTGGACTTCAATTCCCAGAATTCCTGAGCCAGCTTAGCTTAGCTGGCTCAGGAATTCTGGGAGTTGAAGTCCACGAGTCATAAAAGAGCCAAGGTTGACTATCCCTGCATCTACTGAGGGTAGAGCCATATCTCAGTGGTACAGAATCTGCTTCTCATTCCAAAGAGCCCAGATTCAGTTCCCAGATAGGGAAATGTTTAGATCCCAAAACCTGAAGACCTCTAGCAGTTAGTAAAGGCAAAAGCAGGGGCCTGACCAAGAAAGAATCAGTCTTGTTTGTTCTTATATATGGCTAAACAAGATCTGAAATGAGGTAGAAGAGGTAGCATTGAGTTAAGACTGGGCAGATCAAATCCCAGTTTAGTCATAGATCTTAGTAGGTGATTGTCTTCTCAAAGCCCAGGGGAATGAAATTAGGGGATATCCCTATGCGAACCACCCTGAACTATCAGAGGACAAGCAAGTAAATAAACAAACAAACAAACAAATAAATAATTGGGATTGTCAGTTTTACAATTGCTTCTAGAATATGGTTCGCAAAGCAGAGAGCATCCATTCCTTAAAGTGCTAATTAGAGTTCTGTTTAACATACTAAATCGGGCTCTGAGGAGTATTCAGGTTGAAATATGTGGCCAAGTTCTGTTTTCTGCTCTTGAGTATGGCTTCTAAGGTGCAAATTATTAGTCACCTGTGGCCATTCCTCCCCTTCTTCAGATAAAAAGTCACTAGAATAATTTCTATGGGTGGAGGAAGGATGCTCTTACCCTAGAGGACAATCCATAATATTTTTCTAAAGCGCTTCCAATGGCTGATCCTTGAGCAAACATTGTAGGGAAACTACCACAAAGTCATCTTGACAGTCGTACCTCTTCCATTGTAAAATGGAAGGTGCCACTAGGACATTGGAGGAATAAAATTAGCCACTAACTGCTACTGTTGGTACTGTTAAAAGTGAGCTACCACAAAACCTTTTAAAGAATGAAACACAACAAACCAAAATGCTTCAACTCTGCAGCAGACCCTGGTGATCCAACTCTATTGTATAGACTAGTTTGGAAGTCAAAGGGTCTCGTTTTTACATGAACTCCCATGTAAAAACTATGTAGAAATAGGCTATATATCATGGTGGGATTCAAATATGTGAACAACCAGTTCTCTGTATGGATGCCGCTTCTTGAAGTCTGTTCTGGGCCTGGGCCAGAACTCAACAAAAAATTAGCTACCGGTTCTACCGAACTGGTGCAAACTGGCTGATTCCCACCACTGGCTATATATGTTTTCTGGAGGGGGGGGCACAAAGGCTCAGTGGTTAAACACCCTAAGCTTGTCAGCTGGAAAGCTGACAATCCAAGTTCGAGACCAGAGCACTGCATGGTGGAGTGAGTTCCCGTTACTAGCCCCAGTTCCTGCCCATCTAGCACTTTGAAAGTATGCAAATGCGAGTAGATTTTTTCATTTTTTTTTTTTTTTCATTTTATTCAATTTGTATCCCGCCCTTCTCCCGAAGGACTCAGGGTGGCTCACAACATTTTTAAAAAACAAAGACAAACCCACACACCCCACCGAATAAAACCAAATTAAAACCAATATTTTAGTGTTGTGGTAATTAAAATTTCTAAGAAACCCAATTTAAAAATCCTCCCTAGGCCAGGCCCGCTTGTTGGAAAAGCCATGTCTTGAGGGCGCGGCGGAAAGTAAGGAGATCCGGAATCCGGAATCCCACTTTAGTGGGAAGGTAACAGTGTTCTATGTGCCTCAAAGGATACTCACACTGGCCACATGACCACTGGCTTTGGTCAACACTGGTTCCCTCGGCCAAGAAAAAGAGATGAGCACCATGCCTAGAGCAGTGGTGGCGAACCTATGGCACGCGTGCCAGAGGCGGCACTCAAAGCCCTCTCTGTGGGCACATGTGCTGTTGCCCCAGCCCCACCTCTCCCCGTTGCCCCCTCCTCACCAGCAGCCCCCTGGAGGAGAGTCACCCTCAGGCGCGGTCCATGCAGAGTAGTGCAGCCAAGGACATGGCAGCCGGGCAGCAGGAACAAGACTCTGCCCTCGTGCCCCATCGTGCGCAGATGATGCTACGGGGTGCAGGCAGAGGGCGTGGCTGCCATGGTGCTGCAGGCTGCCTGGGCAATCTGCGGCAGGCCATGGAGGCAGTGGGTGGCCCTGCAGATGGATGGGGCAGAGCAGGGGGCGGAGTAGGGGGTGGGCAGGTCGGCGGGGCGGTTTTTGGGCACTCGGTCTCTAAAAGGTTCGCCATCACTGCCTTAGAGTCATACATAACTGGACAGGGGAAAACTTTATCTTTATATATATTTGCTTGTTTATATAGCCATCCACCTTATAAACCAATTCTGGGTGACTCCCAATCAAAATTAAGCCAGCATAAAAACCACATTAAAACTATAAACACTAAACACATTAGCAACACTAAAAAATCCCAAAGGGATTGTCTAAAGGGGCTGTTTTGCACTTGTTTGCACAAAGGAAATGCTTGGCCTGTCTATTTACAGGATTTGAATATACAGCTCCAAGTGAATTACCTTTGAATGGATTTTCTCAATTGCATCAGACACCTTCAAATTGATTCGATTTGAAGGTGACCTGATTTGAGAGGCACTTATGCATGTGCAAAGACAGTCTTTCCGGAAAGATTCAAAATTCCAAGTTAAAGAGTGGTAAATTAAAGTTTAAAGTAGCCCTGCTAACTAAGGTGCAGTGGAAGAGTTGCTACCCATTGCCGTTCACCTCTACTCAATTCTCATGTAAGTAAAACCATGTCAAAGAGAAAATAACCCAGATATTTTTAACATGGGTTTAATTTTTTCCCCCAGAATTGCTCAGAAGAACTGAGAGGCAATAGAAGTGAGCTCTGCTCCCAAGGTTTGCTTCTATGTATTGTTTACCTTGAGCTGTTATTTTAATCCATGTAAGCATTCAGAATCACTGTTGGGAGATGGGAGACCACACACAAATTTACTGGAGTATCTGTGACCCGTGAGTCGTAAATATGAGAAATGGCTCTTTTGAGAAATCTTCTGAAAAATTTCACTGGAATTCAGTCTAAAACAATCCATCCACACATATAACCCAACACATTCTATAGCACGGGTTCCCCACCGGGGGTGCTTGCATCCCCTGGGGGTGCGAGACAACATTCCAGGGGGTGCAAAAACTTGGGTTTTCAAAATTATAGTGTATATGCATAATTCGTTGTCGTTATTTCGAACTTTTGTAAGGGGTGCGAGAAGAGGGAGTCAAGCTATTCTCCAAGGCACCTGAAGGCAGGACGAGAAGCAATGGGTGGAAACTGATCAAGGAGAGAAGCAACTTAGAACTAAGGAGAAACTTCCTGACAGTTAGAACAATTAACCAATGGAACAACCTGCCTCCAGAAGTGGTGAATGCTGGAAGTTTTTAAGAAGAGACTGGACAGCCGTTTGTCTGAAATGGTGTAGGGTTTCCTGCCTGAGCAGGGGGTTGGACTAGATGACCTCCAAGGTCCCTTCCAACTTTATTATTATTATTATTATTATTATTATTATTATTATTATTATTATTAATAATAATAATAATAATAATAATAATAATAATAATAATAATAATAATAATAATAATATATCAGAAGAGTTCTAGGGGTACAGGGTATAGAAAAGGTTGGGAGCCGTTGTTCTATAGGCTGGCTCAGGATGTTTGATTGAAGCATGTCTCAAAGCCCTGGGGCTTGTTTAAGTTAAAAAGAATTGTAAACTGGAAAATTGTCTATGGAAAGTCTCAATCATCCAGGTCATGGTTGTCCCAAATGGTGCTTTTCCAAAAGGCAACTGGACTTTTTTTTTTTTTTGGGGGGGGGGGGTTCCCTTGAAAACATTTGGCTTCTCCTCCCAGAAATTGATGAATCTTCTTGGATGAGAAGCAAATGTTTTCAAGGGGAAAAAAAACCCCCAAAAAAGTCCAGTTGCCTTTTGGAAAAGCACCTTTGGGGCGTAAACGGGGAAAAGCAGGCATACCAAAGTCCATTCTCTGACATTTCTACAGCAAAGATCCTTCATCCTTTAAAGTTCCAGGTTGAAATCATGCCATGTCTGCTAAGAGGCCATCTTCCCTATACTAATTCAAATCCTACTATTGCCTTGTAATGCATGATGCATTTTTTTTTTCCAGAATTGCACATTTTGTTTTTTCTGGACTTCTTTTAGGCATGGAGCCATTCCAAATGACAAAACACTGAAGTCTGATAAAACTGAAAAGGGCACAAATCCAAAATCTTTGGAACGCTTCCCCTTCCCCTTCCAGCAAATGGGAAGTGGGACGAGGAGAGGGGTCATTTAAGCAAAGAGGAGGAAGATAATCTCAGGAGACGAATGAATAAAGAGCTGTATTAAGCCGAGCTACAGCTGTGACAAGCCAGCAGAAGTTCCCTGGTGGCTTTTATGACCCCAAGATGCTCTCCTAAGAGGACATGAGGAACATTTATTTCTCACAATGCACAGAGACCACCTCAGAGGCTGAGGAAGCATAGCCAAGTTAGTTAGAACAATCTAGGACTGTTTCTAGTTGAACTAAGGCAGGACTGTGTGGAAGTATATCAAAATCAAAGGGCTGCATATCCCAAGACCTAAGCCAGAGGACAGAACAAAACAGAGTAACAGAATTGGGAGGGACCTTGGAGGTCTTCTAGTCCAACCCCCTGCACAAGCAGGAGACCCTATGCCATTTGGACAAATGGCTATCCAATCTCTTCTTAAAAACCTCTAGTGACTGAGCACCCACAAGTTCTGAAGGCAACCCGTTTCACGGGTTAATTGTTCTCACTGTCAGGAAATTTCTCCTTATTTCTAGGTTGCATTTTTGTTTAACAAGCTTCCATCTGTTGCTTCTTGTCCTGCCTTCTGATGCTTTGATAAATAGGTTTACCCCCCTCTTCTTTGTGGCAGCCCTTAAAATATTGGAACACTGCTAACATGTCACCCCTGGTCCTTTTCTTCACTAGACTATTATATTTTTATTACGTTATATAGTATATTTGGCCAGAGAGAATACAGGTATATCTTGCTCCTGTCCAACATACTGACGTCTGACCTCAGTAAGAAATAACACCCCAAAGAATAGTTGTGTGCTAATATTAAAGGAACAGAGAAGGTAAAATTGTATTGTTCATGGCCAAATGTTGGACATTCAGTGTGAGATCTTAAAGGATCCACAGACTGCAAAGTATATGCATGGATCATTTGAAACTCCATATCCACAAAATATGAATAAAAATACGAAGCCCCCTGGTTCCATTAAGAGTATTTCCCCATACATCAAATGCATATTAGAAGTGTTGCAAGACCCCAGCCTTTTGTAAAATTGGGAAATTCACGTCCATTTCTCTTTGTAATTGTTTATCAAATATGCAAAGTGTGTCTGTTTCTCTTCCCTAATGTGCCTGCTTCTAAACCCATTCTTAAAATTCCATTTTAAGAATGCATTGCTTTTAATATATGCTTCTGAAATGTGTCATCCAAAATATAGTCTTTTTTATCCAAACATTTAAGCAGAGAACATCAGATACTAATAGGCCCCATTTATTAATACAGGGTTTTGCCATAACTATTTGTTGCCATTTTTGTAACTTTGCTGACATATTTTTCACATTTTACTCCCACGCATTAACAATTGACTAGCTATTTGCTAATTTTCCTTATTTTATTCCTTGTCGACTCTTTTCTAAAGTTATTTTATACATTCTGTCCTAGGACTTACACATATTTTTGGTGTTTTTTTTTTAAAACTGAGCAATTAGACCGATCATGTACACCTTCTATACTTTTGAGATTTCTAAAAAAAAAGATCAAAATGTAAAATTTATCAACAACTAATAATCTATACAGGAAGAGCCAATGATTAAGGAAGATTCATAGATTATGGAGACTTTTGTAGCAGTTTGTACTTGTTGTACTTGCTAACCTCTCTAAGTAATCTCCAGTGAGATTACTTAGATAGCAAGAAGGGAAACCATATCAGGAAAATTATGCTTAAGAGGCAGAATAAGAACTTCTCCATATGTGTTGGTTGCCCTGAAATGATGCAAAACTCTCAAAGTGATTAAGGGCACTTCCAGGGCTACTGGGTGGTTCTTCGAATTTCTCCACTCAAATTAGGGAGATACCATTTAGAGCAGCCTCATTGATTTGCTTAAAAGTTACTTTGCACTTCATTCTCAGGCAATTGGATGGAAAAGGAATCGCTGTCTTGTTTTTTTCAAAGAATATTTTACCATAAGGTTGGGCTGCCCTTTTCTTTATTATAAAAGAGGGGTTCTTGTGTGAGAATATAATAATAATAATAATAATAATAATAATAATAATAATAATAATAATAATAATAATAATAATAATAATAATAATAGTAAGTTGGAAGGGACCTTGGAGGTCATCTAGTCCAACCCCCTGCTCAGGCAGGAAACCCTATACCATTTCAGACAAATGGCTGTCCAGTCTCTTCTTAAAAACTTCCAGTGTTGGAGCTTTCACAGCTTCTGGAGGCATGTTGTTCCACTGGTTAATTGTTCTAACTGTCAGGAAGTTTCTCCTTAGTTCTAGGTTGCTTCTCTCCTTGATTAGTTTCCATCCATTGCTTCTTGTCCTGCCTTCAGGCGCCTTGGAAAAGAGATTCACTCCCTCTTCTTTATGGCAACCCCTGAGATATTGGAACACTGCTATCCTGTCCCCCCTCGTCCTTCTCTTCGTTAAACTGGATGTACCCAATTCCAGCAGCCTTTCCTTATATGTTTTAGCCTCCGGTCCCCTAATCATCTTTGTTGCTCTTCTCTGTACTCTTTCTAGAGAGCATATAAGAGCATCCTATTTTTCACTGCACGATTGTCTGTCCTACGGTCACCATTCCTCACAAACACAAAGCTAGAGAAAGCGATACATCCGGCACAGAGGTTTACGTAACAGAATGCATGGCATCAAAACTGACAGCAGCCAAGGTATGGGTTGCTATGGCATTTTGCTTCAAAGTAAACTGGGACTGAGCAACTACTTGCAAGCAAAATAGTCACAGGTGCTGTATCTGACGCAGAAGAGGGAAGGGCACAGGTAAATCGGAAACAAGAATATGCAAGATGAGATAGAGGTTCTTGGTGCTCTCTGTGCCTGGCTGTTTTCTTGCAGACATTTCATTAGAGAAACTAGGTGACATCATCAGTCCTAGTGGGGAGTCCTCCTAGCCCCCATACACAAACAAAGAGCAAACCCTACTCCCCTCTGCATTGATGTTGTTACCTAGTTTGGTAATGAGATGCCTGCAAGAGAACAACCAAGCTCAGAGCACACCAAGGACCCCTCATTTCCACTCCAAGCTACAAATATTCTCCTTTAAGATGAGATAGATAGGAGAAAACATCTTGATTAGTAAAGAATTATATATAGTAAACATACATAGAAAGAGAATGTTTCTATTTTTGTTTTAAAAGGATAATATGCACAATCTGACTTCAGCAGAAAAAAAAATAGAGATTCTTTCTCCAGGTATCTTCCTTTTATGCTCCCTTCCCAAATTAAATCAAAGTGTTGACCTAGCCCTTGGCCAAGGATTGATGCAAACCCCCAAGAGAAAGATGGATGAACAAGCAAGGCACTGGATGGGATGAGCTACGTGGAGGCTGTTGAACCACAAGACGCTAACAAACCAGTTATTAAATACAGTCTCCTCATCAAGGAAGAGCTTGGCGCGTTGAAAACGAAATAAAATAAACCAAACTCAACAGTAGTGTTGTTTGTTATTCGTCGGTTTCATTATTTCCAGGCAGAAGCTCTCTAACTGAAACCCACAAGGTTGGACCCTGTGCAAGTGGCACTGCCGTTCCTTTGATCAATTTGCCCTTGAGATGATCAAATAAAGAGGGAGGATGTTAATGTTTCTTTAGGAAACATTCAACAGTGGATACATCGATCATTGCACTTAGCTGGCTGCTGTATGAATTATTTACCAAAAAATAAATAAATCTCCTTCTGAAATGATTCTCCATGCTCAGATCTGTTGTTCAGTTCAAGAACCATTTCCCAACAGAATAGAGAGTTACCTGTTCCAGAGGAACAAAAAAATATATATCCAAAGCCAATAAACAGAGCAGATATGTAAAAAGCCTACTGGTCTAGAAATGGTAAGCTTTTCACATTGCCCACAACAAACCAACTGGTGTGGGCATATAGCTCACTGGCTGAGGAAATCTTCTTTGATACAGTTTTATTGCATTACTATAAAACACAAGTAGTATATTATATTATTTGGGCGCAGTGGTATTTATACAGTATTGACTAGACTCTGATGATCAAGATAGCCAACCTTTAAAAGGAAAGGAAAAGAAAAATGTTGGTCTATACTAACAATGTTTTCTAAGATTTTAATGTTGACAAGCACCAAGTTGCTTAAATGTTACATCCAGAGCTCAGTGTAGCATTAATAAACAACTGCAAAATGCATTAAATTATTTGATACATATGAGAGTGGTTTCTATCTCAAGCTTAGTACTTCATGCTAAATTCTCCACTGTATTGTTACTTATTGTTATTTTATGCATATTAAGGGGGGAAAAACAATAACTGAGGATTTTTTTTGACAATATATTTTTTTAAAAAATCACTCCAAAGTTCAATCCTCATTTTTTGGAAACTTTTCTAGTTGACGTGCTAGGAAATTGTTATTCGTCAGAACGCTATCCAGAATAATAACAAATGGAAAAGTAATCAGATGCTATAAAATATAGCTTTACGTCTTTTTCAGGAAATTTTCCAAGTTAAATATTATCATTTGCTTTAACTGTGAAAACATTCATTTGGCAATGTGCTTCTTTAGGGTAGCATTTGTAACTATCCACAAACCTGTGAAGCAGATGGTTTTGAGCAGCAAACATCTACGGGAGTTTCATTGGTGAATAGGAACATTCTAACATAATTGGTCCTTATGGATCTCAAGTATAGTTCATACTATGAAGTTCATTGTACAAAGCAATAAATGGGCAGGCACAATCACCTTTTTCCTTTTTAAACCTACCAAATTACTTAGCTGAGAAGAAGATTGTTCGCAATGTTTGAGTAAGATATAACCCTTGGACTAATTTAAAAGTAATCCCTTTAAATATTTGGCAAGTGCCACATAACACCAATTAGAAGCCATGGTGGCCCAGTGGTTAGAATGCAGTATTGCAGGCTAATTCTGTCTACTGCCAGGAGTTTGATCCTGACCGGCTCAAGGTTGACTCAGGACCCAGATTGTTGGGGGCAAGAGGCTGACACTGTAAACCACGTAGAGAGTTCTATAAAGCACTATGAAGCGGTATATAAGTGGTGTTGCTAAGTGTGATCTGACAATGGCCTGTTTCCCATGGGTACATATAACAGCTTCTGGTGTCATTCAACCTCTGCTACACTGATGTAGCAGTAACAAGAGCAAACATTATATTGTTTCAGTGATAGCTGTGTAATAGTTCTACATTATGGTTGTAGAAGAGGCTGTGAGAGAGGGAAGCAAGGTTGAGAAAGAGAGGCAGGGAGCAGGGATGTCAGAAAAATGAAAATAGATCAAAGGAACACAGAAAGTAGATCTAGTGCCGTTAGCTATAACCTCATATATCTTGGCCGTAATGATGATGATGATGATGATGTTATCCATTCAGTTGTGTCCAACTCTTGGCGATTCTATGGGCCAGGTCTCTCCACATCTTCCGTTTTCCCACCATTTCTTTGAGTGTTTCTATGTTCTGGCTTGTGTCAGCTTTGATAGTGTCAAGCCACCGTATTCTTTGATGGCCTGGTTTCCTTTTACCGCTAACTCTTCCAAACAGAATTGCTTTTTCCAGTGAATTCCCCTCCTGACATGGTCAAAGTAAGTGAGAAGCAGTTTCACGATTTTGCCTTCTAGTGACACGTCTGGTCCTACGCAGTACTTGCTAGTTAGTCACCTTTGCTATCCATGAAATATGCAGGAGCCTTCCCCAGCACCACAGCTCAAAATGAGTCAATTTTCTTCCTGTCTGGCTTTTTTAGGATCCAAATTCCACAACCATAGGTAGCTGCGGGGAACACAATAGAGTGAACTAACCTACATTTGGTTGTCAGGATGATGTCCTTGCTTTTCCATATTGGGCTCAGGCCCATCATTGCTGTGTGACCCAGTGCAATCTGACATTTTATTTCTGTGCTGCATTCACCGTTTTTAAGCTACCTGTGATCTTAGGAAAGTGATTCCCCCCCCCCAACAAATTCTATCTCTTCACTGTCAATTTCTACTCGGATGTTTCCCTTCGTTTATGTAGTGGTCATAAAGCTGTTCAGGAATTTTGGAATCTTGAGCATAGAACTAACTAATCGTCATGACCAGAACAACAAGACATTTATAGGAAGGAAAAAAAAAAGACTTACCCCAAACTTATATCAGGATCAATAAATTCACACTCTATGACCCATCTTTCAAAAAGGAGTTTAATATTGGGGAACAGAGTCCATTCGCTGATTATACCCTACGGTCTTAATGTTTCTAATTGTCAAATGAAGACATTCCACTTTCATGGAAAGCGTTACATCCCTACTTTTCCACCCAAAGATTTGCTGACTTTGAAGCTGTTTCCTGTTGCCAATTTTATTTGCTGTTATTTTCATTCTTGTAATCACGACTTGATTTTGACCTTTATTTCACATTCTTACTCGAGTATAGTTGATGGGAAGGAAGTATGGAAATGGGATAAACAAAATTAGAATCAAGAAGATTTTACAAAGTGCCTTGAAGTGTCTTGTGTGAGAGAGGAACCGTGTATGTGTTTGAATAGGAGATACGCAATGTGAATGATTACGACTGTGTTTAGAGGCATTCAGCTTTGCCTCCATCTATGTGGTTTCTGCGAAGTCCCAAAGCCAGAATGTTTTACTAATAAACAACAAATAGATCCAACGGAAACCAAAAGTTGTGCTTGCCTTGTTGTCCACAATGGCAAAGAAGGATATGTTGACCTGATTATTTTGCCTATGTCATTTTCAGGATGATTATTTACCCAAATCCATGATTATGGTAATAAGAGCCAGTTTGATCTAGTGGTTAAGGCACCAGGCTACAAAGCAGGAGATTGTGAGTTCAAGTCCTGCCTTAGCCGTGAAGGCCAGCTGGCTAGCTTTGGGACAGTGACTCTTTGCAAGGTTGTTGTTGTGAGGAAAATAAGAGGAGGAAGGTGTGTTGGATATATGTATTTTCCACCTTGAGTTATTCGTAAAAATAATAAAGGCAAGATACAAATAAGTAAAATAATAATTTCTTCACAAACAAGAGGAAAAAAGTATCTGAAACCAACTAGAACAACAACAAAAATAAATACACAGGAGGAAGCAAATCTGACAACAGTAATTCATCTGGGTAGACAGCTTGTCTTCTAGATTTCAGTTACTTTGTCTTCCACTGGCGATAGAACCTTATATTTAACAGCTACTGAGGACATAGTTATAAAGATATGTTAATCAGCAAATTCTTTTTATTTCTTTGTTTTATTTCTTTTCATTTCTTTATTTCATGCCCCTTGGTCGTGTGATTATAATTCAAATGCTTGGCAACTGACTCATATTTATGACGGTTGCAGTGTCCCGGCGTCACGCGGTCCACTTTTGCAACCATCTGACAAGCAAAGTCAACGGGGAAGCCAAGATTCACTTAACAACCGTGTTAATATCTTAACAACTGCAGTGATTCCTTCAACAACAGTGGCAAGAAAGATTGCAAAATGGAGCAAAATTCGCTTAGCAATTTTTGGGCTTAATTGTGGTTGTAGGTTGAGGATTACCTGTATTCGCCTGAGAAATACTGTCCCCCGTTCTTTCTCAACTGTTAATCAGAGCTGAGTGATCCATCTATTTCAGGCAGAAGATGTTAGAGAAAGGCGTAGGAAAGTTTCAAAGTATTGAAGAACAGAGCCTGCCTCCTACAGGTAGTTCTTGACTTACAAGTGACTTATAACCGGTTTCCACACAGTGAGGGAGGAAGGGGACGGAAGGAAGGAAGGAAGAGAAGGGAGGGAGGGAGGGAGGGAGGGGGGAAGGAAGGGAGGGAGGGAGGGAGGGAGGGAGGAAGGGAGGGAGGGAGGGAGGAAGGAAGGAAGGAAGGAAGGAAGGAAGGAAGGAAGGAAGGAAGGAAGGAAGGAAGGAAGGAAGGAAGGAAGGAAGGAAGGAAGGAAGCCATTTTGTCTTAGACCCAGCCTTGCTGTTGCCTCATAGGCTATTCCCTGTCTCAGTCACTCAATTAAGATACTGTCAAGAAAAACAGCATTGGAGGGAGGGTAGGAAGTGTTACAGGTGTCTTCAAAGTGATTCTTTTTGCTTGGAGAATCATAAAAAAGGAGTAGTGTTTTGAAGATCTGAAAGCTCTAAATAGTCCTAAGCACTTTGACTTAGCAGGTAAATAGCCTGAACGCCGGCAGATAAGTGAGCTGTTCCTTCCTAGTCAAGATAGGCACACACTGTGGGAAGCACCATTTTGCTCACCATAGTTTTCCGGATAGCCCAAATTTGCCCAGTTTTATGCAATGCACTAAGGTTACAAATCGTAATAGGTTTGTTATTGTTATACACTATATGATAACAGTAGCACAACTTTTCTATACTCAGCATTGGAAAGATCCTACAATGCTTGGAATAGAGGAATAGTTAATAAAGAGGACAGAGCTGGCAATCGTGGCCAGATTAGATAGATAGATAGATAGATAGATAGATAGATAGATAGATAGATAGATAGATAGATAGATAGATAGATAGATAGATAGATAGATAGATAGATAGATCTATCAACTATCTATTTCCCTTTTTATGACCCTGCAATCCCTTAATTTGGGGTAGAGTGGGGCAAATGGATGGAGTTGAGTGTTTACTGTCTGGATGCCCTTCCTGACACCATACAGAATTTGCAGCAGAAATTTTTTCTTTGTGCCTTAGGAGAGAGAAACATCTGCCACTACCTATATTTGAACCCTGTCTGTCTGTCTATCCGTCTGTCCGTCTGTCCGTCTGTGTCTGTCTGTCTGTCTACCTACCTACCTACCTACCTATTAAATATTTATTTCTATAGCCACCCATCTCAGTCAAAAACTCTGGATGGTTCACAACTTTGTGGTTTCTTTTCTTTTCTAAGACACCCTTCCACATAAACCTTGTAAAAAATAAATAATATTGTGCAATCTCATCACACTCAACTTCATGGATTAATTACAGACCAAGAAGAGATATACAGCAGTTGGATGTGTCTGTCTCCATCTCTTAATTTTAACTGGAAAAAAAGAAATACCTGCTCTAGCTATGTATGCAAAAGCAATAAACGGTGTTGACATTGCAGCGTAATGCAATGCCGTATTGAAATCCTTTATTTTAGTGTCAAAATAAGTTGGGTGCAATAGGAAACAAGTGCGAACTATGTTTCTGGCACTCCATCCCTGTAAGTTTTCAAAAAGAGACCGGACATTCGTTTATCTGAAATGGTATAGGATCTCCTGCTTGAGCAAAAGTTTGGACTAGAAGACCTCCAAGGTCCCTTCTACCCCTATATTCTATGTACCAGGCAAGTGAATGAACAGCCGGGCCAACCTTTCCTTTTAAAAATGTTAAATGGGTGCTCCTGAAACTATCTGAAACCATCTTTTCTAGCTGACAAAGAGATAAGAGTATGTCAGAAAGGGTTGGGTTAACAACAGCATAGCCCAATAGGTGTCTACTTAGTGGCAAGCCAATTTACAGCCTTAGAGTGGGATTCTAAACAAGGCGAGTGGAACAAAAATTAAGTTGGAAATGTTCAGAATGGGATGTGTGTGTCTTCTTATTCTCTGAAAGATTCAACAAGAAAGCATGTTCCAGTCATTAAAATTTGCATGTGCTGTGAAGATCCAGTTGTATGTTACTCTCTTGTTGATTCAGATCATCAAATCAGTTTGTAGTGAATCACTGAATCTAAAAAAAATATGTTTTTTTTTAATTGGTTCTTTGCAAGGTGCCTAAGACTATGGAATAAATGGAATCATTTAATTCAGAAACGCAATCTGAACCAACGATCAGATTCAAAATGTTCATTTGGTCCAGAGGCTTGATGGTGAGAAGCTACATGACCTGTTTGGGAATGAGGAAATAGCAGTCACTAAGACAGGGGTAGGCAACCTTGGCTCTTTTATGACTCATGGACTTCAACTCCCAGAATTCCTGAGCCAGCCATGCTGAGGGGAAAGGGAGAGGTTTCCAAGCTGAGCCATGCTGGCTCAGGAATTCTGGGAGTTGAAGTCCATGAGTCATGAAAGAGCCAAGATTGCCTATCCCTGCACTAAGAAAAAACAATTATGTACTGTAGAACAGGGATTATTTGAACAAAATGTTAATGAATCCATTTTGAGTATATTTGGACAATCCTTTTTGAAGAAGGGAAAAAGTGTTTTCCAAAATGTGTAGCCTTGATTCCAAAACTGTCCAATACCACTGTGACTCGTATCAGTAGCAGTTTATATAGAAAAAGGTGACAATAGATTTGACAGCTTTAATTAATAACCTAAATTACTAAATCAAATTATCACTTGGGGTGTAACACTACACACATGGTTGCTTGGAACTGTACAGAATTTAAAATGACCAAAGGAAGACAGGAGGAAAAACGTGATCAAAATGGGAACAACTCTTTTGTCAATGGTACATCCTGAGGTGCACAAGATGATTGAGTAGCATATTAATACTCTTTCAAACCCTTGATGTATCCATATCTTCACAAGTTATTCAATTGCTGGAGTTCATATTTGCCCTCAGCAGAAGAATCGCCAGAAGGCATCATTATTAGTCCTTGTCATTGGAGATCAATATGTTAGACAAGTATTGTTGTTACTGAGATATAAGCCTCTGTGTTATTCATAAGACACAGATCTATTGAGAAGATTATTCATAAAAATATGGATGCCACAAGTTAATTCTCCTCTTAAACTAAGATAAAATGTGAAATTCACAACATCTACCTTGTCCGGTAATTTGACAGTTTCATACAGTCACAGTTGCCCATCCACTCAAATTAATAAAAGGGGAATAAAGAGCAAATAATTATCTAAGGAGCTTCTGATTCATCAGCTGAAGAAAGATTTCCAAATATATGGTACTCTACTCTCAAAATTCTTCAATTAGCATAGTTTTTGCTGTGAATCCTGGGAATTGAAGTCCTCACGCCTGGAGTTTGCCCAAATTTGATAAGGCTATATTATTCTTGAACCAATTTATTGTGGTTGTAAGAAAGTTGTCAGATTCATCAACAGGCCAATGTGAAAGATTGAGTGGTAGGTTCAAACCATCACCCTACGTAAGACCAGACTGCATCTTAAATCACAGATTCCTGGGATCAATTGTATCAATGTTATCACCTCACCACCCATCCACCCCAGATACATGCCAGGGAGCACAAGACACAGATTTAAGAGATCTGCTGGATCATGTCAAAAAGCTAGTCCAATTTTCTATTAAAGATCAGTGGAAAATCCATGAGACACTGGGACAAAGAACTCTCTCTCACTAGGAATTGCAGGCATATAACAGTTGAGGTAACCATACCCTATAATTATTCATAACATATGATCTTCTTTGAAGGATCTTCCATGTCAGCCTTTAAATTTCAGCCTTCATCTGATCTTATATATATATAAAGAATAAAATTATATTCTGACTGGCACTGACTAGCACAGAAAATTATGATCAGCCCTGATGATGTTATTTAGTTTGAGTAACGAAACATCTGCAAGAAAACAACCAAGCTCAGAGAGTACCAAAGACCCTTCATTTCAACCCTGAGCTACAAATATTCTCCTTTATTGGTAAAATTATATTTTTCTTGCTTTTCCCTCACTCAGGTAACAGTTCTGCTCTCTGCAGGGATGTTCCATCCAGCTCTTCACAATCTCCCATAAATTACATGGCAGTGATGTAGAATGACTGATACTTTTAATACAAGGAGACTGTCATTTATTTATTAACTGCAATGGGTTCCGGAGGCAAGGACTGGTACATTATAAATCAACCTCATTCTTGACTATTAAAAATTCATCCAATTCATAATGTAGGATGGTAGTAATTTCTTTATTAATCTTGCATATGAAGATTTTTCTCTGTCTACCCACTCACCTCCACCTGTTTTCCATTACTTATCAAGCAGGCAGATCTTGGATAAAGCAATCTTCCACAATACTCACTTACCAACAAAACTCAAATAGCTTTTACAGCCTAACTCTGACACCTATTAGTGCCTTCTGAAAAACAATTTCACACCAATGTTTCTGTTCTGGGAATCTGGAGCAACTGCCACAGGTAGGAAACTGGGACTTAGAGAACAGAATCTCCAAGTTAGCGTACATGATCATAATTTTATTTTAAAACATTATGAGGGAAACGGCAAATTAAAAAAGAAATAGCAGAAGGAACAGAGAAAGAGGCAAATGTTCTAAACTTGTATAGTCCAGAAATATACATCGGCTCCTGCCTATCTTCGAAATGTTTACTAATACTAATCCAGTTTATTTACCATCACTTCCGCCTCCCTTATTCCCCAAACACAGCAGAGGTGCTAAACTGTTGTTCATAAAATTCCCTCTTAGAATTACAGTTTCCCTAGGCGTATTCACCAATGATTCACCAATAAACAAAGACAAAATAATGTAGGTGTAATTCTAACAAAGACAGAAAAAAAAGAGGGTGAAATGTATGTGGATTAATTGGTCCCAAGTGTGAAGTGATTCATCTTGATCCAGATCTCTCAATAATCTAAGTAAGACAATCGGAATGCATTTATCTTTTGGACTGTACACATCTCAGTATTCCATGGGAGAATTTTTCAGATGGAATGGAAGGGAAGGGATGGGAAGAGGGAAGAGAAAAGAAGAGAAGAGGAAGGGAAGGGAATAGAACGGAATAGCAGTCATATCAAAATGCATATTGTAAAACAAAGTATGTTGAAATAAAATCAAACTTTATTATGATAATAAACCAGCATAACGGGATAGGGAACTGTTACAGGTACTCCTCGACTTACAACAGTTCATTTAGTAACTGTTCAAAGTTACAACAGCACTGACAGATCCAATACATCCCTGTCCTGGAGCCTGCCCAGAATATAAGTGTGTAAGCAATAATGATGTGGATGGAGACATATTCTCCGTGGCACACCAACTATGATCAGAATGAACCCTGCGTTGGTGGTTATACTGTCTCCTCCAGGAGAATTTCCCCTTAGTTGCTCTTTTCTTATCACCAATATGCACCCAAGAGCCTCTATTGGTCCTGTGGGTTAAAACTGCATAAAAACTGCAGGACAGCTGCTCTTTAATTTCCCCAGAACACCCTCGAGTGATCCTGTGTCACAATCACAGTGGGAAATAAGATTAAAAGTCATGCATGGGTGTCCAAAGCACCAATTATGAAGCTATGTGTTAGCTCTACTGAAACTCCTGCTAACTGCACTAGATCTTCTGAGGTGGACCAGCAACACCAGCATTATCCCAGGTGAGCACACCTTGAGCACAGTGGCACAGTGCTTAGAATGCCGCATTGCAGGCTAATTCTGCTGACTACAGGCAATTCGATTCTCACTGGCTCATGGTTGACTCGGCCTTCCATCCTTCCGAGGTCAGTAAAATGAGGACCCAGATTGTTGGGGGCAGCGTGCTGACTCTGTAAGCCACTTAGAGAGGGCTGTAAAGCACTATGAAGCGATATATAAGTCTAAGTGCTATTGCTATTTATAGTGTTTTTTTGATCCTATGGAGAAATGGAGAAATCTTTTATCTGCTGAACTTTCTCAAATGCTAGTCCATCAATGTTTGGGAGAGAAAGATTGGTTTGTTAATATGTCAGAATTAAAGCTTTCTTCATCACATTTGCCAGTCAGCCTGCCCACTGAAAGCGGACAATGCCAGAGAGCAGAAAGTCACCACGCTTATCTTTTACTTTAGCTCCATTGATGAACTAGGTTTTATAAACAGACTTGATTTCAGGAATTAAAAAGAAGACTGAAAATTCTAATACAACTCAGATGCAGAGAAAATTTCGTTTGATCGTTAAGTCAACAAGTCTAATCCACAAGTCCTGAGAAATATACATGTTAAAAAATAACCACCCTTTTGATTGCACATTTTGTTAAAGTTGTAATGCAGTCCTCCACTCAAAAACTGTATCCCCGTCAAATTGTGCGTGTTAACAAAAATGGCCCGCCAAAATGGGTACAATAGGGAGATTTCAGTACAAAAAGATTTAGGCTTACGTTTTTAAATTAGGAAGACCAATGAAGAAACTTGATAAAATGGATTTAGGAATATCTTTAAGGAACAAACACAGGAAGGGAATAAATTAATTTGTCCATCCCGAATCATCCATCAATGCATTTTCCAACAAATTATTTTGTGGAGCTTTTCTTTTCCTCTGAAGTACTTTAAAGGGGGAGTGGATTAGCCTGTATTTACAGTTTTCTGTAATTATATTTAATTACTCAATTAGTGTGAATATGTATAATTACTAACGTGGAATATGCAATTACGCCAGGGCAACATGGAATAAATGAGATAATGAAAATGGCTGTTTGGGTGGATGTCTGCTCCACCCATATAGTGAACCTTGCATTGTTGCTAAGGGTTGAATGACAACAAGGAAGGCAGCCACACACTATGCTTTGTGAGTCACTGACACTCAGAAACACATACACGCTAAGAATCTCAACCTCATTCTTCAATAGGATGCAGTAGCTGATATTCAACAATAGGCTCCCCACTGTAATAAAAAGAGCTATCACTGATTTGTGTGGGTGCAGGTCGCACAGCCATACCTACTCCTAATGTTGCCATACAGGATTGTGGTGAAAATAGCTATCATAAAGAAACAGATCAGGGTTGACTAGGTTCTTATTGGTTGAGGTTGCAGATCCTGAAGACCATCATTTGACCCTGAAAAATGGCAAGGCCATAATGCTTCAATGCATCTTGTAGCTTTAGAAACTAAAGGTGGAGACTAGGAGGAATTGGGCTTTAAGAAACAAAGTGCTCCCATTTTCACCCTTAATCACTGTTGTCCCCAAAGGTGCTTTTTCAAAAAGCAACAGGACTTTCTTGGTTTTGCTTGAAGTTCTATCACTTCTCATCCAAGAAGTTACTTCAGCATTGAATAAGCTTCTTGAACGAGAAGCGAAACGCCTTCAAGCAAAACCAAGAAAGTCCAGTTGCCTTTTGAAAAAGCACCTTTGGGATAACCAGGAGAAACTCAACCAGACTGAGAATCTCCATAGAGACTTAATCGCCGTTATTGCAGAGGACACAAAAACATACTAATGAAATGTAGCCATTTTGCTGTTGAATCTCATCGGTGATAAAGATGAGACTCAACGAGACCATCATTTAGAGATAAACCCTTGATCTGAGCTAGCAGAACTCTTTTCTACATTCACTTTATTTTGTCCTTGGAGTTTACTGCTGCTTTCGGTAGGGATCGTGCAACCCACAAATAGCACATTGTCTCTATAATGGATTTAACCACACTTGGCCAAATAAAGCTATTCTATTCTATTCTATTCTATTCTATTCTATTCTATTCTATTCTGTTCTGTTCTGTTCTGTTCTGTTCTGTTTTGTTCTGTTCTGTTCTGTTCTGTTCTGTTCCCTATTCTGTTCATTATTTTATGCAGATAACATTGGTTAAGCAGATGAACCATCTCAATTCTCTTTAAGAAGTTTACTTTGCTTTTTGGAGATTTTATGAAATTGCATGAAAGAAGGATTCTTGGCTTGGTTTTTAAGTCCGGTGTGGTACACTTCCTTGGGTCCCTGATACATCATTTCATTTATTTTTCTTCCATGAATCAAAGCACATGCATAATTCATGTTTCAAAAACTATAATCTTCCTTTTCTAAGGTGATGGATGTCCCCGTGTTTTGTGAGCAAAGTTCTGTGAAGTTTGGGAGCAATGTTTGTCATTTTGGACTACTTTACATGAGGTCCCGCGTTCATCCTTCCTTCTGGCCTTGAGAGAAGCCAGCAATGCAAAATTCTATTTGGTATGCAGCACATATTATAAAAATCAGAGGCTCTGAGACAGATTCCTATTAGCCCATTCTGCCCTCCTTAGAGCAGGCTCAATCTCTGTCACCAGAAAATAAATAGGTAAATCAAACACAGACCCAAACAAACATATTTGCAACTGCCCTGCAGCCTTTCCAGTGATCACTGAGCAGAGCTGAAAAAACACGAATGGTTGTCCACCATGATGGATAAAGAGGATGGCAAACATTTGGGGGTTATGAGCTACAATATTTTTTGCTGATTTTTAGGAGCCAGGTGGGAGTCCCAGTGAGTGGACTGATACCAGCTAAATAGATCCCAGCAATCCATATAGATTGGATTAGAACGTGTGTGTATATCTGATTTCAAAGAGTCACAACTGAATCTTTTTGGCCCTTATGAGAAGTGGCACCTCCCAGCTGACTTTGTCCAATGACTCCAACCTGCATCTCAAACATCCTTTTGCATCCTTTCTTGATAGCCCCCCCACAAAAAACACAGCTAAACATAACTCAGAACCCTCCTGCAGTAATTAAATTCAACATTTGGGGGGGGGGGTGAATCAGAATCAGGTAACCAAACCAAACCAAAAACTGGCACTGCCTTAACAAAGGACTCCAATTCTCAGTCTGGAAAACAGGTCCCACGTCAGTCAACAGATGTGCTGATTTATCAACAGTTTATGAAGTACTTAGGAGCTGAGGACTTGGCAGCACAAGGAAACAACAGCCAAACAACTTAATAGCCAGCCATCAATATCCCAATCGAACAAATAAAAAGGCACACACAACCAGCATCACATAAACACTATGCATAGAAGAGCCCAAAGCACACATTCTGGGAGAGAGAAGTTCTCCAGCACGAATCCGAAAGCTCGGAAGACTAAACCTCTTGTCCTGGTGAACAACCCAGAATAGAACTCTGATTATTCCTTGCAAGGAAAAAAAAAAAGGCGTGTTCATTAGCGTGTAAGATGGCTGACCCATGGGAGGCAGCCAAAAGTTATTTTCTGCATTATATCAGCCATTGCACTCAACTGAAGCAAGCACTTCCAAATAAAGATCTATCATATCCCCCTCCTCTTTCTCCCACAAAGTGATAAGTGATGTTTGTTAGTATTGAAAGTGGCAAAAATCTATATCACGCCAGTCTGCTATTAATAGTGCATTAAGGTTATAAAGTTCTCACTACTCCTCTTTTTAGCTTAGTTACCTGTACCGGCATGTCCTTCACCCAATGAAAGGTTGTCTGTTAACTAGTTAACTATATTTATTTGTTTGAGAATGTATGTCCCTGCCTGCTAGCACCTGGGCAACCTATGTGCACGGGTGCAGCAATTCCAAACTGCCATATTGCTTGGCAATACACACAAAGAAAGAACGAAAGGAGAAACTAAGAAAAAAATTAGCATTTATCTTCCTAGCTAACCTTGACTTCAAAAGGCAGAGCTGAACTAGATTCATACTTGGATGGAAGGCTATCAATAAATGTGAAGGCGAGAATGGAAGGTTGACAATAAAAACGTCCAGAAGAAAGCAGCGGAAAACTACTCTACTGTTGCCAAGAAAATATAATAAAATAGACAGATGTATGAAGTCTCCAGAAGTTGAACCCAACTTGGAGTAGGGCTTCCATTTCTCTCCTTAGCTTGTATTAGCCTAAAAAAAAGATAGCTTTGCTCTTCACTATTATCTAATATCTGTTTTGAATTGCTGCCCACAAAACAAAATCTGGATAGTTGAATCTTGATCAATAACATGATTAAGTTAAATACGGATAAATATAACATATTTATGGCGCAATACAGATGAAATGGTAGATATCCGCTGTGAATGAACAGATAAATAACCAAGCTTGCATTTATTGTTAATTTTTGCAATAAACAACTTATCCCTGAAATAGTTTGTAGATTTTTTTAATAACAATGCTCTTGATCTGCAGTCCCAAAATACAGGCAGGCACACACATAATTAAATATCTATGAATATCTCTATATAAAAAGAAATCTGGGCAGCCAATTCAATAAATAATAGATCTATAAATTGATCTAAATTGTTAATAATTAAATTGTAATTCTTGGGTGGGGTGATCATTCTCTTTTAAAATAGTTGAATGTATGTTTGAATAGACTTGCAAAGATTTCCTCTCTAAATACTATAACTGCCATTGTGACAGGACCTGGAATTGGAATATCTTATGGAACTGAGCTTCTTTGGGGGTTCATATACAGATTTCCACTACCTCAACTCCGAAAGAACCCTGGGGAAGAGAATATTTAATTTAGAAACTAAGGTTAGCACCTTTCGTGCAGAATATCCTAGATGTGTTCCTTACATCTTCTCCCTAATACATATTATGAGGTAGAAAGCCTGGAAGGACTACCATCAAAACATTGTTGTTAGTTGCGAAGTCATGTCCGACCCATCGCGACCCCATGGACAACGTTCCTCCAGGCCTCCCTGTCCTCTACCATCTTCTGGAGTCCATTTAAGCTCACGCCTGCTGCTTCAGTGACTCCATCCAGCCACCTCATTCTCTGTCGTCCCCTTCTTCTGTTGCCCTCGATCTTTCCCAGCATTAGGCTCTTCTCCAGTGAGTCTTTCCTTCTCATTAGGTGGCCAAAGTATTTGAATTTCAACTTCAGGATCTGGCCTTCTAAAGAGCATTGTATAATACCTTGCTCCCCAAGGATTAAAACAGAGGAAGCCCCAATAAACTTAAGAAGACAGCTTCCTTGTTGTTAGTTAGTTGCGAAGTCGTGTCCGACCCACCGCAACCCCATGGACAACGTTCCTCCAGGCCTTCCTGTCCTCTACCATCTTCTGGAGTCCATTGAAGCTCACGCCTCCTGCTTCAGTGACTCAATCCAGCCACCTCATTCTCTGTTGTCCCCTTCTTCTATTGCCCTCCATCTTTCCCAGCATTAGGCTCGCTATTAGCCATGGAGATATAACTAGATAAATTTGGGATGTGATGGACTTCATATGTTTGTTAAAATCCTATTCATACTATGTGCTACACTCTATATACCTGATCCAGGTGTGCAAGCAAAACTCACCCAACTAAGTTAAGCACCAGGGAAATTACATGCCTAGAGATGGACAACAAAAATCCCCATCTTTCTCTTCTAGATATTTTTGCTTGAATAACAAGCATAGTTAGCTAACCGGGAAACACAGCAAGCTAGCCTGCAAGGCTGCCTAAGCAGCAATCAGTCACCCAGCTTGACAGCAATCTGAAGTGTATGTAACTCAGCGCTAAGTGTCCTTGAACTCAATGAGATTTCTTTCCAAGCCATCATAGTTAATTCTGGTTAGCGCTGAGTTGTGTAGCCAAATCCTCTCATTTTTGTCATGTAAAAGACACTGTTACAGCTCTACTACGTTTTTTCTTCTTCTTCTTTTTAAAGTGAATTTATTTCAGGTTAGCGACCTTGGTAATAAAGCTGTTTGGCAATCACAACATCAGATCAAATGTATGCATGTACATTTTTCCAATGTCATCATTTCAGATGTCTCCTTGGAAGGAGTCCAAGGCTTCGAGAGCCAACCTGTATCATGATGCAGTTGCCTGTTTCATTTGCTATGCATTAATGCATCCTTTATGATGATTCCCAATGTAATCAAGGACTGTCCTTGATCATTTAGCTTGTCATAGGAAGCCGAGGAGGTGGGGAAGCAGCAGGAACAGGTAATTTTTTCTCACCCAGAAGCAGTTGATGGAAGGGGAACAATTGCCCTGAACAGGACATACAGTATAGGACATTTATTAAAATATGGTTCACTATTTGAAATTAACAAATGAATCAATACTTCCCAATCAAGGGAATACAACTAATTAGTTAAAATATATATCCAAATGATATTTAAGTAGCTGAGGTTTCCCCATACAAACATCTTATTGAACTATTGATTTCAGTAGACCAAAAAAAAAAATCCATAGAAAAAAATCCTGCTAATTAGAGATATACCGTGCTCTTGATCTGTTTTGGAGGGGGCATGTTCTGCACATGTTTGTGGCCTTGGTAAAAGAAATGGGCGTTTTCCTTAGCACTTACTTACATTTCCACGCAGTGCCTTGGAAAATGCCCATTTGAAGTAAGGTGTTGGCCAGCATGAAACTGTATCCACTTTTGCATTCAGTTAGGGCCTCCTTAAACACATATTCACCTGGGACTGCATAGGGAGCCCGTACTACTCTAGAGCAGTGGTTCCCAACTTTTTCTTCACCACAACCCCCTTTAAATACCTTAAGATGTAGACCAAGACTTAAGATGTAAACCATAGCATTTCTTCATGCCTTTGTGGACCCCCTGTGATGACATTGCACCACCCCCCTGGGGTCGGTGGACCACAGGTTGAGAACCACTGCTATATTTCCAAAATGCTGCATGGCCATAAGATGTAATGAAATAAGACTCATTGAAAGAAATTCTAAGTTTCCCAGTCATAAAATGGCCTTGTTAAGAATTCAAGAGGAAAGCTGCCATTGTATACAACTACTTGGTCAGCTGAAAAACGTTTTGAAGACCAGGTCTACTAGCCTTTCATATGCTTCTGGCAGAATTATTTACATTGTTACATACATGCAAATTTTAATGTATACCATGGACCTCAAGCTGGTATAAGAAGTGTCCCTTCTGACTCAGAAGCCTGCAGTTGGGTTTTTGAAGAAATTTACAATTCTAATTGTTTATTTCCCTTTGACTTCAGAGTTAACCTGATGAAATAGGTTAGTTAAACACACCTGCCAGAAGTTACCGGATTGCTAATAATCTAATCTAATCATAGTTATAAGGATTCTTTTAGTTGGGTGTATAGAGTGGCTTATACTATGACAATAATCCACCAGATCAGGGGTGTCAAACTGCCGGCCCGTGGGCCAGATGCGTCATGGCAAAACCGCGCCCACCCCATTGCTGGCAATGGGGGAAAAAAGTGCGATACGTCACAACGCATCGTGTGACGTTGCGAGTTTGACACCCCTGCACTAGATCAACCAATATCACTGCTGGAAACAAAGGCACCTGGCCGGTCTTTATAAATGCCATAGATTTCAACGTGCATTAAACCCCTCCATAAAGAAGATTCTCAAAATACAAAAAATAAAAAGGAGGGAAAGTCCCAATTCCCCCCAAAAGGAGAGGAAAGCTATAGTTTCTCCCCAGGTGTGATCAATGTCCAATTAAAACCTGCCTCCCCGCCATCTTCACGGTGTGCAGATGCACAGAGCACAAATACACCATAACAGAAGTTAAAGATAGCTACAATGAAATGCCTAAAGCCCATTATTGCCCCAGTTTGATCCATTTGCTCCAGATTAACCTTTTACATTCTTCTTCTCTCTCTTCTGTTCTCAACTCCACGTAACCTCAGAACTTAAACCCCAAAATTGACCCCTCTTTTATAACTAGAGCTGCCCCCGAATGACAGTTTATTATTCATAATGGTTTAAGCAGTGCCAACTTAAGTCCCTGTTCAAAACTTTTCAACATCTTTTCATTCAAAATTTTCTCTCTTGTTTAAATTTATTACACTGGTTTCCAGGGACGTCACCATACAGCCACATTTCCTTAGCCACATAAACCTTTGTGAAATCTTTCCCTTCACAATGAGATGGTCAATTGGTGGAAGACTCAAGAGGTTAATTCAGAAAAAGAGGGAGATTCAAAACATCATCATCTTGGGAAAAGGAGGAAAATTGAACACATGCACATCTAAGGCAATGGATCCCCCATTTGCTAATTTACATTTGAAAGGTCTAATGGATCACAGTGCTGGTTGTAATTTTGCCTGTCAATTAAATCAACCCAATAGGAAATCCTCCACAAACTTACCTGGCAGCAAATCCCATTACATTTCATTTGATTTACTTCTGAATAGAGGTGCACAATGTTCAGACTTACTTAAGAAACTCTGGCAGAGGCCAGAAGAATTTCTAAAAAATAAAAATGGCTTTCCAAGACATAGTCTTCCACAACTCACAGAGAGGCAAGCGCAGAACTCTGAATTCAGCAATCGAGGAGACGCCCATAAAAATTTCCCACATCTATCAGAAAGGCCCCATTACCATTACTTTAGCCACAGTCATGATTAGTAACAGGAAACACAGACAATGGGAAGCACATGGATATGAAGCACATGAGATGGTTGGGAAAGAAGTGACGGACGTTTTCATGTGGTTTGGTTGGTTTACCATGGTTTGGTTTTGAGCCCCTTTGGGAAATCTGCAAGGTGATTACATGGGCTGTGATGTTTTAAACCGTTGTGGGAATGAGGAGTCCTGATTAACTTGTAAGGATGAGTTAACTAACACTCATGATGTTCTTTCGTTTAAGTAAAGAGATTCACTGTCGATAAAAGCAATTTACCCTATGAGAATCAAGGCAGGAGCAAGAACTGAACCACTGGAGCTAAAAAAATCAGTAACGAGAGCCAACTGGCTTCATAAAGAAAAGCCTTTATAAACCAGATCGTGCCATTTAGTTCCATTGGAAGAGAAATAAAATGCAGCAACATCAAATATGGTACCTCAGAATAGAAAAAAGCAAATTTTTTTTTTAGAAATATGGACACTGAATCCTTGCTCATTCAGGTCTCTTTTTTTAAAAGAACAGAATCTTTGCCTACTGCAGCCTATATTTCAAAATCCAAATTTCCCCAAAGAATTTCAAATTATATATTGGTAGCTGAACGATCAACTCTGATTTCAGTAGGCCTAGTGGTTCTTTTTCTCATATTTTGTCAAGATATGGCAGAGGAAACTTATTTGTCATGACAACTGGATGGTTTATTGTGTTTAATAGGACATATCTGGTACTATAAACATGGGGATGTTGAAGACAGAACAATTTCTTGCTTCCTAGCATGATGTATTTATTTCATTCAGTAAACTTGGAGGTCTCTCACTGCTTCACGTACTAAATTTGCCTTGCATTCTCCTTGTATTACCTACACTCAGGATTGTATCAAAGGTTATCATGGAAGCCTTCCTTGTAATGTTCTTTTTTGGGGGGGATGAGCTTCCACAAGGATTATGATGCATCTACAAGAACTTATTATTGGATGGTGAATCAATCATGTCACCTTGTATAACAAATCTATGAATGTTATAATTCTAGGACAAAAAAAAATATTCTTCTGGTTTCTGGACCATACAAAGGCAATTATCTTTTCTCTCCAGTAAGACCTCTTTCTCCTTTTGATTGTCTTTATTTCCCTATCTCCATCTTGTCATATAAAAAGAAAGTAAAATTACTTACATGTGTCTGGTTTATGGCAGTTGTGGCCTTGTCGGAAATATTGTGGGTTTTCGATGACAGGAATCCGGGTCATACCGATCACCACTGTGTCTGGGCCGGTGTCCAATGATGAAGGTGTGGTGATGCCATGGTTGATGTGATGAAGAGGGCTGGCAGAATCCTCTTCTCCACTGATTACAGCCACAGGACCTAAAAATAAAGAGATGCATCATCAGCATTGTCACCATCACCACCACCACCACCACCATATCATCATCATCATAGCATAGATCAACAACCACCTTCTTGTGTAATAAAATGCAGCATCTGGGGCTAACTGGTCATTTCTCATTTCTCATTCAGTATTACAAAATAACCAAAATGGAAAGGATCTTAGAGATCCTCTAGTCCAGATCCTGTTCAAGCAGGAGACCCTATACCCTACTGGATAAACGGCTGTTCCAGTCTCTTCTTGAAAACTTCCAGTGATGGAGCCCCCACAGCTTCTGAAGGCAAGCCGTTCCACTGGTTAATTGTCCTCCCTGTCAGAAAACCCTTCTTTAATTCTAGGTTGCTTCTCTCCCTGATTAGTTTCCATCCGTTGTTTTTTTGTCTTGCCTTCTGGTGCTTTGGAAAAATAAGTTCCAGATCCACATGTGGGTACCATATCCACATAGGCGATTCAGTAAAAAAAAAAGAAAAGTCGGGGCTGCTATTTCTGAAATGAAATCTGGCCTTTGGGCTCTTTCCACTGAATTATGGGCTGAATTATCCTGGAGGAGGGAAGTAAGAGTGAAAGGATAAATTCTCAGCAGGCACCCTTTCCCTTGCATAACCCTCTGTGCCAAAATCCCCTCTCCTCCCCCCACAAAAAAATGTCTATTCCAGTGATGCCCCAGACATGAGTAACATGCCCTGTTGTTCTTAGGCAGGACAGAAAGGCTGTTGCAAGACACACACACACACACACCAAAAAATCCACGTCTACTCCTGTTCTCATGATACTTAGGATTTAACTGGCCCTTGGAAATCAAGACATATGCTTATATCCCGCAGCTCCAAGATTTCACAGAGACCTACAAGGCCCTCCACGGTCTGTTTGCAAGAAGCCAAATGTGCAAGACAGCCCCAGATTCCCAGTAGGAGGAGAAGGAGAAAAAGGACAGAGATCAACACTCTCCTTGGTCTTTTTAATCAAAGAACTGCAATTTCTTAAGCCCGAAGAGAGAGGGCAAAAAAAAAAAATGATGCTTAGAGTGATTTTTCTTCTGCTGTCTTGAGGCTCTCTTTGAAATGAGGAAGACTCAATGCATTTCATTTCCTGTGCCTTTTATCTGGGTCTTTAGGGTGGGGGTGGGATGGGGGGGCAGCAGAGAGTTCTTTCTTATGTCACCTGATCTATTCCAAATCGCACAGTTTCTTTTTAATGGAACATGAGTCAGCAACAAGAGAGAACTCCAACGTCTATTGTTGAAAAAGGTTTTTTAAAAACTTGGAGATGGGATTGAAGGGGGGGGTAACCCCGCCATTGCTGGTCCCAAGCCTGGATGAGAGAGGAGGGAAGGTGTCAAACCATGCACAACAAGTCAGCTGAGTTTTCAACGTTGCATCATTGTGCATGAAACGCAAAACAACACTCAAGATGCACTGTAGATCGGACGAAGTGGGGGGCGAAATGTAAAACTGGGGACCCCGTAATGTGCCAAGAATAACGCAAAGAACAAGAGAGGGAGGGATGGGGATGCAATAGTGAAGGGAAGGCTTGTCCATGGTGTGTGTGTGTGTGTGTGTGTGTGTGTGTGTGTTTTAGGATTTTTAAAATACTGTTGATTCCTCCCGAATGGAACCTAAAAAAGCTGCTTAATCAGTCCAAATTTCTGGCAGCCATAATAGAAATTGTATTCAGAAGAAAGTCATTAGTCTCTCCTCACCCTTCCCCACTTCCACACCAACCTTTATTGTAAACTGAATTTAACAAAATTGCATTTCTCTTTTTTTTTTGTCCTTCTGACTACAGTTGCCGTTGTCAATGTAAGCGATAGATGATACCGCACAGGAAGTGGCTACCCATGGTACGGATGCTGAGCCAATAATCTTTATGAGACTTACAAGATTTCTGTTTTCTCAGCAAGCAAAAAGAAGGCATGTTGTTTGAAAACTAAACAAGATTTCATTAAAGACTAGCAGGGTGATGGTCATTCGGAGCGAGGGTGCCACAAGTAAATAGAAGCATTGCTGACCTTCTTAGAGAATAGACAGGGTCCTATGTATTTTATAATATCTGCATCAACATATAATGGTACTCTCCCAATTTTCCACTACTCAAATTTCCATTAGAGGAAGAACAATGTTCTATAGCTTCCTATCTTCTTTCTGAGGATTAGAGGGCTGGAGGATAGCCGAATATTGGTACGTGCTAATTTGTAGGCATTGACATAAATCCAAAAACAATTAGGGTTTTTTTTTTCTACAACACACTAGACTAGGCTAAAATAGGTTTCAAAAGTTCTGTATTTTAATACATTGTAGAGAGCTTGAACATCTGAATATCCACATGTTTTACAGGAAAAACCCCATAGTAAAAGAGAGAGGAAGACACTCACACTTATACACAGACACACATGCATGTGCACACACATACACACACATATATATAACAAAACTAAGTTAATGTTAGGATTCCAAAACCATTTTTTTCTTTTAAATATATTTTCTTGTATGAAGTATAAATATCTTTTCTTGTATGAAGTGTGATATACCCAGTTCAGATATAGTATATCTCTGAGAACTAGATGCTGGAGATGAACAATACAGAGATCTGTTCTCCCCAGCGACACTAGGCTAGCAAATTGTCCCAAGTAGACCCCAAAGCATGTGAGCTGCAGATGCATCTGGATTCCCAAAGAACTGGTGGAAAATAGAGAGAAGTTTCCAATGAGTGTTATATGGCAAGCTGACAAGCTGATTTACAAGGAAAACCATAACTAGATGCTGGATCCAGACCATTAAAATATCTCTAGAGGAAGAGAGATCATTGAGATAACCCAAGTGACTCTGGACAGTTTATGTTGGATTTATAAAAGAGATCTAGTTAAATCTTCGAAAGATTATTGGGTCAAAAAAGAGATGAATAGAAAACAAGTTCTGGGACTATATTTGATGCTTAAAAATTAAGATTTTTTAAAGTTCAAGGATGGAATAGAGGGTTGGCTTATTTGACCAAGGTTAAAGAAAATTAAAAAAAAAACAATTATAGCTGGTTTCTCTTACTGGACTTTTGCTGATAAAGAACAAATGGTGAGACTTTGAGATTTGTTTTTTTTTTAGTTAAGAGATGGTTTATGAGGTGAAGAGAGTATACTATATTCTCTGTACTCTTTCTAGAATCTCAACATCACTCCTTAACTGGATCATGGCTTGCAGCCCCTAAATGTCCATAATTTGTTTGGTTTTTTTTAAAAAAGTCGATATGCAGTTTCTGCAGCCCCCAGAGGTGCTATCACCAACATTTGGCAGCAGATCACTGAACAGAGTCATAATTTAACTGTTGGATCGGAGCCAGAAACAGTACTGAAGTCTGTGTAAGCTATCAAGCCAGTTTAACAAATCTACAAAATGTTTTAATTTTTTCTACGCTTTCTACAGAACATTAAAATGCAAAATACTAGCTCTGTCCCCCCTGCATGATATCATTGCATTACCATATTGCAAAACCACAGTTCTCAACTATTGGAAAATAAGAGAAGGCAAATATGGCTTCCTAACTGCCAAAACGATGGCTGCAAAATTCCTGGGTTAAGCTGCAAGGTTGGAATCTGTGGAATTAAAGTTGAACTTCCACCTTGAATATTTGGTTGTCTGGGACAATGAAAGGCCAGACAGTATCTTGTGGTTCAACCTACGTCTCAGGGGGCTTTTTGTAAGACCACATCTGCATTGTCTTGACTTCCTAGTGAAAAGCTTTGACTTAAATACAAAAATAAGACATAAATCTTCAGTGTAATCCCACAGCATTCATAGTAGTAACTCCACATTAACTCACTTTTTTTTTAAAGGAAGTTTATGCAATTAACTAGCTTGTGTATTAGCTGGTTTCGAAGCAAATGTTATCAATTAAATAACAACCATCACCTTGGCTCCATCAACTGCTCTTGTTTAAAATCCCTAACTTTTGTTTTACAGAATCCAGTATCCAGCACTCATCCCTTCCTTCAGGGTAAGCTTTCTGAGCCAGGAAGAATACAAACTGCAACTCATAAAATAGAGTAAGTGAAAGCACAACAAATACAATTAAAAATCTGGCCGCGCTCAGAGATGGATTGCATTTACTGTCTCATAAAAAGAGCCTTCATCCTGTCAGGCAAACAAAAGGAAATCAATTTCTTAATTTTTATTGGCAGATTTGGGCCGCCAGCCAAGCTTGCGCTTGCTTATCTGAAAGAGGGTGACTGGAGTAGGAAATATTCATCCAGTGGCTTTTGTATTCTTCTGTCTCCACACAAAAGGACACTAACTGAATTCCACACTCTGCCAAAAGAGGCTGCTTTTGCACATTTTTTCTGGTCTGTCTTCCTGGGAAAGCCTCTCTAGCATTTGCTTTCTTGGGATTTTTTTGCTTGTGTTCTTAATCTGTCCTCGCCACATTCTCACCACGTTCATATGAAGGAGATCACATATGCATCATAGAACATGGAATAACAGAATGGGAAGGGAACATGTAGGTCTTTTAGTCCACCCCTCTGCCCAAACAGGAAACCCAATACAATTCCAGACAAATGGCCCTATAATCTCTTAAAAATTAAGAGATGAAGGACCCACAACTTCCAGGGCTCTGTTGATTAATTGTTGTCATGAAAATTCTCCTTACTTCTAGGTTGGATCTCCCTTTTGTAAGCTTCCATCTGTTACTTCAATTAAAGGAGAATATTTGTAGCTTAGGATTGAAATGAGGGGTCCTATGAGCTTGGCTGCTTTTTTGCAGACGTTTCATTATCCAAACTAGGTATCATCATCAGTGCTAGTAAGGAATGCTTATATTCTAGTGGCTTGCCCTGTCACTGTTGGTCTTCAAAGGTTTTTTGGTTGGGCTGCTTATCGTTGGCTTGTTTGGCAGTTCCTTGACTGGAGCATTGTTTACTTGCTTGTTGACCTTGGAGGTCTTCTAGAACTTCAAGTTCTATAATCCAAGCTCAAGAAGAAGGAGTGCAGTACAATGAGTTAAAGCATTGGACTGGAACTGATGAAATTCAAGCTCAAGTCTCTAATCCCCCATGTAGCTCCCTGGATGCACTGGAACCAGTCACCATCTCTCAGGGGTTTTATTGTCATGAAAAGATGAGGAGCAACCCCAAGTGTGCTACTTTGTGTTCCTGAAAGACATGTAAGACACAATTTCAATTGTACCACTTCTCACTTTGTCCTGAGAGCAATCCTGTTGGACTGTTTGAAATTGGAAGTTGTACCGCTGAACATCAACACCTCTTGGCCTCCATTTTCTTTTCTCTCCCAAGACGTTGAAGTCCTCAAGAACCCATCCCTTGGCTTGCTTCCCATCTTTTTTTTTCTTTTCTGCCATCATGAATTTAGCTCTTATTTTGCTTGCAGCCACGTTTCCCTAGAGGGCACCTTGAACTCCAGAACTGCAAGCTTTATGATGGCAGAGCCAGGAGGTTGCTGTGTAAAGGTCTTGTCGGTGGCCATTAATCTCCTGGATCACTCATCTCTATCAGAGACATGCCATAAAAATGATATAAGTGTTTCATTCAAATGGTACTATGGAGGGAGTGAAGATACAGCACAGAGCCCGATTGATTTCCAGTGTGTCTGCTCTTTACCTTCAAGTATAAATACACAGGAAAATCAATTGGAATAACACCATATCAGCTTTCTAATCTCTTCTGGTCATAAGGTGTGTTTTATATACTGCAGCATTCATTCCTTTTTGTACATCAGGCTTATACCTGTTTGGTTCATGCAGCTTCAAGCTGGTGTGGCAGGACCATTGACTTCTTTGCCCCTATCCTGCTTGCATGCATACAACAGACTTTACTGAATTAACCCATTGTCTAGTTTACACAATGCACTGAACTGTAGCTAACCAAACAGACTTGATTTTTCATAGCATTCCAAGCCACGCGACCATTGAAAACATTTAAAACAACCAGGGTTAACTCTGACCAAGCTTAACATTTTATGCAGGTACAGTTGCTAAGTCTTTAACTGACCGGAGTAAGCCTTTTCAAAGAGGCTATTATGGTTAAATGCTTTTTTTTCCCGTCCTCTTTTCATCTGGCAAAGAATATCACAGAATTGCAGCAGAAGGTTGGCTAATAGCTCAGCAAATCCACAGCAATAAAATAAGATTCTCTGGCTTGTTAATCCTACTAAGCTGATCCAGGTTTTGTTGCATCTTGACACAAAAGCAATTCTGAGCAGTGCCCATATTTGTCTGCTTTCGTTTGCTCAGATTTCACGCATATTCATTTAAAAAGTCCGAGATTTATTTTAGCGTCATTGCTTGTCACCTATGGCTCCAATTTATAATAAGGATTAAAATTACATTCTTGGTAGTATAGTTACTGGGATATGCAAAGTGGTAAATTCAGGATCTGTGTCGCCGGGGCATTTTTTGTGATGTGACAATAAGAAGCCAGTGTCTAATGCCTAGGGCTTCCAAAATGAGCTTTCATAACATTTTACTGGCATTTGGGTTGCTGTTGTGGAGAAAAATAAGAAGAGGAAGAAGTCTTATGCATGTTCGCTGCTTTGAGTTACTTATAAAGTAATGAAGGCAGGATAAAAATCTAAAAAACAAATAATTGTAATGTGTGGATCTATCTGTCTATCTATCTATCTATCATCTATCTATCTATCTATCTATCTATCTATCTATCTATCTATCTATCTATCCATCTATCTCAGAACAATTATGGACTGGGGGGGCATGGTATGGCAGAATCTGGGGGCGAAGTAAAAAGAGAGATCAGCCTAGAATCTCTACATAGCCACAAACCACGTCCAACTCTCCTTGAGTGCCATTGACCCTTATCTAATGATAATCAGATGCTGACTATTAGTGAAGAAAATTCCTGTGCAATAAACAGCTTAACTAAATCTTCACATGTGGACCTGGTCTTCCATACCTGATAATAATGTACATTAAAAAATAACAAATTTTTAATACTCAAAATTATAGGAGATGAGCAGGTAGAGTCCGAGTGTGGGGTTAAATGCAACATCAGTTTAGAGTCCTTACATTCCCAGAAGATACCCAAGTCCAGTCCTATTCTATTCTGTTGAGAATAGAATAGAATAGAATAGAATAGAATAGAATAGAATAGAATAGAATAGAATAGAATATGGAATGGAGAATAGAATAGAATGGAGAACAGAACAGAACAGAACAGAACAGAATAGAATAGAATAGAATAGAATAGAATAGAATAGAATAGAATAGAATAGAATAGAATAATAAAACAGAACAGAACAGAACAGAACAGAACAGAAGAGAACAGAATAGAATAGAATAGGAATAGGAATAGAAGCTCTCTATATCTAGTCAACACTAGCTTAGTCTCTCTCTAAGATTATTTCTAACCATGCTTCTGTGATATGGAGGAGATGGAGATTCCCAGGCTTGGATTGTCCTTCCACCTGTACCTCTCAAAGCATACTGCATTTCTATCTACACTGCTATATTGTTTTAAAAAGAGCAAGTTTATGGAATCCCGGTAAATATAAAAGCTTGTACAAATGTGTGCAAGAGGCAGATCCTTATGACACAACCACCATAATTACAAACCCAGAAGAAAATTATCAGATGTAAGAACTTCTTCAAAAATCCTCAAGGAAAGTCATTTCCAAGCCGATTCCAAACTTCATCCAATTAAGACTATCCAAGACCAATAAAACATTGCTGGAGTGAAAAAGGGGGAGGGTGAAGAACATTACTGTCTCCCCCACTGAGCTAGAATGTGGTCTTATGCCAAGGCCTTTTTCCCTCAAACTGAAACTCAAACTTTCTTCATCCTCCCTGCTCTGTTGGGCTACCAAAATGCTACTTTTCCCTTCTCAAGCTACTGGGAACTTGAGACTGCTACAGAAGTAAATCACCTGTCCTCTGATTCACGGCTTATAGAAATTAGTATCAATGGAAGTGTTGGTATCAATTTCATAATGTTATTGAATGAAGGCAAAACGGAGCTCGGTCCCGTGCTCTTGACAGGTTGTCAGAGTGATGGATGGTGGATGAGAAGACAGACAGCTGTGACAGGAAAGGCAATGACTCAAGATCAATTAACCTGACAAGGCTATCTTGAAGTCCCACCGTTTAATGCTGACACTGGCACATACAGTAGCATACAGTTTCAAACTGGAAAATTGGGGTATCCTTCTCCCTGGAAGTTTGTTGATTTGTTGATTTGCAACAACACCCTAAAGTTCAGCCATCATTAAGAGGCCTTGTTTTTTTTCAACCCACCATTTTTGTTTAATTCTTCCATTAACGTTACAAAAAAAAAAAAAGTCACAGATAAAAGGAATGCATCTCTGTGTTTCTGCATTGAAATACATAGGAATCCCAAGAAGGTTTTTTTTAAAAAAAACAACAACATATTATTCAGAAAATTTGTAGGATTTGAAAATTGCAATTTAAAAGCAGCTTGCCCTCCTAATTGTCCTCTTTCTTAAAAAGGTCGTTTTTCTCAGAATATTTCCAATGGACTGCTGTTAAATGCTAACTTTTATGTATAATTTGGGAGAAACATTATCTTTTCACATTTCTATATGCTTAATTTATTTCAAAGAGAAAACCTGGTGCAAGATTGGAGGTTTGTCAGATCTTAAGCAAATGCAGTTAAATTATTGTTTGTATACTTAAATGTGCAGGTTACAAGAATTTTGTAGGCAAACACAATAAGCCCATCTGTCAATCTTACACAGTTCTGTATAAATAAACATTTCTTTGACCAAATATTTTTTAAAGCATGTGCCCTTACATGCTTTAAACAGGGATGTTTCTATCTCACCTCTGAATGCCCCTGTATCAAAACTGGCTTTGTTTGCCATACAAATTCAGCCAACGCGTATTTATTTGAAAACAGTGACCAAAAAGAGAGGGATCAAAAATTCAGCATTTGCCCTTCTGTGTTCGTCTGGACTGAGTAGATCAAACACTTGGGGGCTTCTTTTTTTTTCATTTTTGAAGGATAGGGAAGTTGAAGGGCCAAAATGGATGAGCTCTTGCAAATCTGAGTTTGTCTAGTGTAGCATTTAAATTATGTCCATGTTGTTTCTCTTAAGGGACCCATTTTATTTCTTTGAATACCTGAAACGTGCTTTCAAAGAGAGCTTCATTCAGATTTGGAATTTGGCTTCCAACTTGCTGCAGAAAACCTGGTGGGATTCTTAAGTTGACAGAAGTTGGTTATCTTTGTTTTGCAGCGATGTGTGAATGAAGCCTCTAGAACAGACGTGTGAAACTTGCGACGTCACACGTGACATATCGGCAGTTTGACACCCTTGCTCTAGAACCTTTATACAGATGCTTAAGCTACATACCAAATGACATGTTCACTACGTAAACACTTCGCTGTGTTCCCCTTAACATTGGAGATGGTTTTAATTAGAATGCCTTTACAGTTATTATACATACATACACATCTACTGTACATCTACACCCCGCCCTATGCAATCTACATAAACATAAATATATACATGTGTAACTGAAGACTGGATGCCAGATTGTGTTTTTAATATAGATTTTATCTGTTATTATTTTACTCTAGAATTTTAACTGGATATTCATTGAGTGCTTTTATTTGTTCTGGTCTCCGGTCTTTGACTGCAATAAACTTAAGCATTCACTCTCAGGAGTTGCTGTTATGTTTATGGGATAAAATTACCAATGTGCAGATGGTAAAATACTTGGAAAATGGATTATAAGGAGGGGAGGAGTTCAGATTTGGAGAATTGGCCTCCAGCTTCACCAAGAGAGGGGATGTCCTCATAGTTGGCTATGACTTTGTTCTTTCTCCTGTCAGCTCAAAGGGTAACGAACAGCCACTGGTATGTCTTACGGGCAGGTTTAGAAACTAATCCCTGTCCTAGAGCTAATGGTTAATCTGAGAATGGATGCTGAGCTTTCTACCTTTCTGGCATCCTCCCCAGGTGCTTAGATGCCTTTCCAAATGTTCTCCTCCCAGCCTCTGCCATCCCACCCTAAATAATCTGAAAAGAGCCAAAAGGTAGAAAGAAGCAAAGGCTACGATGCTCAGAAGATCAGAGAAGGAATCAGCAGCTCCTCCCCCACGAATTTGATATACTACTGATACCTGCAGCCTATATAACCTCTTTAATAAATTAGAGAGCTATTCATTTAAATAAATTCCACTGTGCCACCGCTGCCAGTTAATCTGTAATTCAGATACATCAGTCGGGAGGCAAGATTCCAGAATAGAGGATGATTGATTCCTCCAAGGGGCGGGGCTTTCTAAAACAGTTTGGCATATGCACTTGCTCTGGCAGGGGCCTAGGCAGGTGGTTTCCAGGGAGGGTCAATAGGGATTGCCAATGGAGAGAGAGAGAGGGAGAGAGAGAGGGGGGGGGAGGGAGGGAGGGACAGAGAAAGAAAGAAAGAAAGAGAGAGAGAGAGAGAGAGAGAGAGAGAGAGAGAGAGAGAGAGAGAGAGAGAGGGAGGGAGAAAGAGAGAAAGAGGGAGGGAGGGAGGGAGGGACAGAGAAAGAAAGAAAGAAAGAAAGAAAGAAAGAAGGAAGGAAGGAAGGAAGGAAGGAAGGAGAAGAAAGAAAGAAAGAAAGAAAGAAGGAAGGAAGGAGAAGAAAGAAAGAAAGAAAGAAAGAAGGAAGGAAGGAAGGAAGGAAGGAAGGAGAAGAAAGAAAGAAAGAAGGAAGGAGAAGAAAGAAAGAAAGAAAGAAAGAAAGAAAGAAAGAAAGAAAGAAAGAAAGAAAGAAAGAAAGAAAGAAAGAAAGAAAGAAAGAAAGAAAGTAAGTCACCTACTGGGAGAAGCAAACCACGGACAGCTCCCATCTATCTTTGGCTTGTGATCGTTACTTAGCGCTTAGATCCTTGTTTTGTTCCCTCTTGCCAGACTCTTCCCAGATCTCCTTGCCTCAGGAGATGCATTTCTTATTGGATCTGGACATGCAACAGACTGCGTGCTTGGGATGCATTTCAATCTCTCTTTCGTCTCCGTTTGGACAAACCGAGAATAGTACCTTAAATTAGACTGGGGAGAACAACGTGGTTGTTACCGTTGCTGCCTTCCATGGCTGCAGAGGGACAGTATCTACCAATGGTAGCAGCCTTAAAGCTAAAGATACACAAGACTAATCCCTTGTCCCCCTTTTTACATGTCTTCTTATTCTTTTGCTGACAGATTTTTTAATAAACTTTCTTTCTGACCCACCCAGCTTGCTCTCTTTTCTGCATCTCAGAACAGGCTGCTGGACAAAAGAGAGTTGATTTGTGTGTTTGAATAACATGCCTAAAAAGGACTTCCTAATTAGACTGAGGGCACATGAAAATGAGTTGAAGGACCTCATGCAAGCCAGAGGGGCAGATTGTCCACCCTTGTCTTAAATAATATATCTCCATGTCATTCTAAAAGCAAACAACCTAATAGAATAATATTGCTACGGTTTAATAACATTAGCAGTAATAGCAATATATTTACCCACTTTTCATAATCAATTTGCATGGCATTTTAAGCAGTGTAAGAGGTTCTTATGGATATTGAAGAAATCTAATCTTGGAAAGTTTTATTAGAATTGTTCCAGTTGATGGTTCCAAGCCTAATGTATCAATCAGAAGGTACCCAATTACTCACGGTGGCTGTTCTCTGAATTCATCATGATGTCATTCCCAATGAAACATTATCCCCCCAAATTCTTTTAATAATAGATAGTTTAGGCCTAGCAATTTCTATGTAGATGTCTGTGGAAAGTCATATATTTATATTTTAAATAATCAGAAACTTATATTTTTATGGGAAAAATATTCAGTGTATGTATCTAAACATTTATTTATGTCTGATTTTACATACCCAAGAGAATTGGGTATGTCCAGAAATGCAAATGTGATTAAATGGATTTATTAATTAATGTAAGTGAAACAATAAAATGGAGATCAGACATTTATACCATCCCCCAACTAGATTAAAGACAATCCAGACCTCCTAAAATAAGCAGCATCGGGGGATCCTTGGTCCTTTTCATTATCCAAACTAGAATCCCAAAACAGAACTCCATAGCAGTCTCCACAACAACACAATTTTAGCCACCATCAGAGATACCAACATACACAAGATTAGAGGCACCTTCACATGTACTTCCTCTACTTAACGTGATATATGCCATCAACTTCCAGCAATATCCCTCTGGATTCTATGTAGGACAGAGGAGACAAACTTCGTATAATAGAATTAATGGATGCAAGTTTTCACATCAGGACTCAAAATAAGGACACAGTAATATCAAAGCTTTCAACCTCCCAGAACATTCTCTGGCAGACCTCCATATGACCGTTTTGGAAAAACATGTCTTTAACGGTACCATTGAGAGACAGATGACTGAACTCACATACATCAGAGGATTTAAGGCAATCTCAGAACTTCTCTACAAATACAATGGGTTTTTAACACATTATCAGTGTTAATTCATTAGATGCTTGTAATCTGATTAGGGGACTGGAGGCTAAAACATACAAGGAACGGTTGCTGGAATTGGATATGTCTAGCTTAATGAAGAGAAGGACGAGGGGGGACATGATAACAGTCTTCCAATATCTCAGGGGCTGCCATAAAGAAGAGGGAGTCAAGCTATTCTCCAAGGTGCCTGAAGGCAGGACAAGAAGCAATGGATGGAAACTGATCAAGGAGAGAAGCAACCTAGAACTAAGGAGAAACTTCTTGACAGTTAGAACAATTAACCAGTGGAACAGCCTGCCTCCAGAAGCAGTTAATGCGCCAACACTGGAAGTTTTTAAGAAGAGACTGGACAGCCATTTGTCCGAAATGGTATAGGGTTTCCTGCCTCAGCAGGAGGTTGGACTAGATGACCTCTGAGGTCCCTTCCAACTTTATCATTATTATTATTATTACATAACCGACCTGTCTTCTCTTCTCTTTCTTCTCCCCTTCCCTTGCACCTCATTCTAATTTAAAACCTGCAACCCTCTAGCCAATCAATGCATCTGAAGAAGTGATCTGCAGCTAATGAAAACATACACCTTTTAATAAAAAAAAGGTGTTAGCCAGAAATGATACTACCAGAGTCATCATGATTGGTTTGCTGGATGCCAGAGGAAATGCACAGAGAAGAAGAGAGCATATTCTCAATTTCCAAGGCAATTTTACTTACTGTCGACGAGGTATTTGACTAAAATTGTGGGTAAGGAAGTGAAGATTTGGGTTACAAATAGGATACTTCAGCAACAGAAGAGCTTTTCAAATTAGCAATAGCACTTAGACTTATATACCGCTTCACAGTGCTTTTACAGCCCTCTCTAAGCAATTTACAGAGCCAGCATCTTGCCTCTGACAATCTGAGTCCTCATTTTACAGACCTTGGAAGAATAGAAGGCTGAGTCAACCTTGAGCTGCTCAGAATTGAACTCCTGGAGTGAACAGTGAGTTAGCCTGCAGTACTGTATTCTAACCACTGCACCGCCACGGCTCTTATAGGACCCAGAGGTACTTAAATAACCCTGAAGCCAGGTCATCTGATGGTCTTATTACCTTGTTGATGGAAGGTAAGACCAGCTTCCATCAGTATCTTACTGATAACACAAATGCGTATTCCTCTCTTGCTTATAGCTGGCTTAAGAAACAAGAGAGATTTTTGCAGAGATAACTTCTCAGGGTTCTACGTCAGAGGGACAAGAATGCTGAAACAGCCGATGGCAATCAGGAGAAGAAATGATCCACAAAACCACCCCAGTTAATGGCAGTGCACTAAGTGGCATCTGTATCAACCAGGAACTTAATTGTTGAGGTCCATTTGACCTGTGGCAAATACATATCAGTCTTCTGAGTTGGGAAAGAATTCAAGAACGGAATTATGCAAGACTGGGGTCAATTACGTTAAGACACCTTGGAAAAAAAAAATCTAATGAAAGAATACATCTCGCGACATGAAACCATAAAGAGCAAAGCACCGCGTAACTTTAAGGCATAGAATCATAGATTGGAAGGGCCCTCTCCAAGACAGGGAACCTTCAGACCATCCCTGTCAAACAGCTGCCCAACCTTTGTTGGAAAACCTTCCGTGATGAAGCAACAGGAGTCCAGGAGGTAGGCTATTTCACTGCTTAAAAGTGCTTAAAGTCACATAACGGTTCTAATGCCAAAGTGCAACTAAGTTAAACGACCCACTCCAAATCACTTTTTTTTGCTGTGGGCTCCTGACCTTAAAAAAAATGTAGTCCTTCTCCTGCTATTGTCAGTTACCCATTTCGGCTCAAATAGAAACAGAAACAAAGGCACAGTGACAGCCCTTCAGTTACTTGACATATCTACCGTAAGTCTTCTGTTCTCCTAACTAAACATACCTAATACTTCTTAAAGCTCTCTTTGTTGCTTTTCCAAAGCCCTTTATCATCCTTATTGCCCTTCTCTTTATACGTTCTAGCTCGTCAGTGTCTTTCCTAAAATGTAGCCCCCCCCCCCCCCGGAATGGTTCATAATATTTTAGGTGTGAGATCTAAGAAATGCAGGCTAGAGAGAAATTATCACTCCTTTTGAACTTGACGGCATCTTTCCATTGATACAACCTATGGCTGCTTTTGATTTTTATTAAAAGCATTGACTTATGTTCATCTTGTGATCCATTAAGGTATTGTCCATTCAAAGTGACAATAAAGTTGTTGTTGTTGTCATTTGTTCAGCTTAGGTCCATTGGACACACTTCCCCATTCAGAAAACCAAAACAACATAGGACTTGAGAAACTCTTCCTTCTCCTCATTATCCGTTACTATCTTAGCATCTTTTCCTAAACCCGTCCCTTCCTTTTTTTTCCTTCCATTTATTGCTGACACAGTCAGAAAAGCCCCTTTTATGGCTTTTATCTTCCTTATGAGCTTGTTCTTTTTGTTCTTAAACTTTTCTAATTCTTTCTCTTCTTTTTTTATTTTTGGTAAATATTTACTTCTTGCTGGTACACTTCCTGGCTTATTACACACATTTTCCATTCTAATCCTTAGATCACGTAATCTAACCTACTCCCAAGTGCACTTGGCACTTTCATATCTTGCGTCTTTTAAAAATCTTGTTCCCAGTACGAGGCACCGAGCTATTTTTCAGTCTCTCCCTCCCCCCCTTCCTCAAAACATTCAGGGTGAAGCCCACCACATCAGCCTTGCAAGGCACTTTCCAGACATATTCTTTCCAAGTTCTCGTCTCCTGCCAAGAGTCCTTCATCTCCCAAAAAGCATCCGATCATCAGCATCCCACTGTTCCCATTGGTATCATCTGCTAGCCAGCTGTTTTAATGTGCACATTTTAATCCTCCTGCCTGGTGCTTCACAGTCCCATGAAGTGTCTTCAGGGCTAATTCTGTGTCATTTCTTCCCATGTGAATCAGTAGCCAAATTTAGTTCTCAGTGCTTAAGGAACTTGAAGAGTCTCCAGTTTTTGTAAGTAAGAGAAGTGGGAAGGGGAGGTCTTGGAAGCCCATTCCAGGAACAGAAAAGAACTGAGGAACTGGGCTGAGCTAAATCATACAGAATCCATGCCATACATCTACTGCATTAGACAGCCATGTTTTTCCTGACATTGACAAATCCACTTGGCATCTGTAGTGGAGGCCCTGCAGCTCATCCCTTTCCTGATATAAATCTGTTTTTAAAGTGGAAGGGGTGAAGACAACACCTGCCCTCTTAGCATCCTCAGAACAAACTGTATTACAAGCATTTTGCTCACTTCTGAGTAGCTTCCAGGGAATCTGGAGGAGTCCTACAGTATTGGCTTATGTGAACAGCAACCAAATGACTGTGGCATTTGAAATACAAAAGCCATTAACCAGATGGTGCTTTGGCTCAACCAACCTACCTGTTTAGAGAATCTAAGAGTTTCTGTGGACTCTTATTTTTGTAAGGGGGGGAGGGAAAATGGAGAGGATGTCACAGTTGTGTGAAGTTATCTCTATGGGCATAAGAGATCATGCTTATAGATAAGCGAAGAGCTTATTTTTCCTGGTTGAGTAGAATCTTGGTAGGTGTTGAATGAGACAACACAAAAAATATACTTACATAACAAGCCACAAACTCATTTAATTATGATCAACAGGGACACAGAATGAAGAGTTCTATGCACAGAAAAATACCAGAAGAAGGCAGATAAGGATTAGAACTAACCGAAAAAGAAGCAGGAAGTCTACGGCATCCACGTTATAGTTATTTTTATCACCTTGAATTTACGTTCTGTTGTTCATGAATAAATGTTACTTTTATTTAACTAGATTCATTTATTCAAAATTCTTATACCAACAAAGCAAAGCAAAACATGAAACCCTAATGGTTTGCAATGTGACACTCTTAATAAAATGCAGACCACATGGAGTTTGGAAAGCTGCTAGAATGAAATAGGAAAAGTGTATGGAGCACGACCATTCTGCTGTAGCATAAATTACACAGACCTGCCATGAGCTCACTAGCATTAGACACATTCAGAGTCAATATAAATTTACACGTTGATGTTGTTTAATTACAATTTACACTGCTATGCTCACCTACCTATTAATGCAGGGGCGTCAAACTGCCAGCCCGCGGGCCGGATGCGTCATGGCGAAACCACACCCACCCCATTGCCGGCAATGGGAAAAAAAGTTGTGATACGTCGCAACATGTCACGTGACATTGCGAGTTTGACACTCCTGTATTAATGTAATAAAACAAATGTGAAACCTGGAAAAATGGCATTTCAAATTTAGTTTGTACTGTGAACGAATTAAGCTTTAGACAATTCCAAGTAGCTTGGAAAGCAATAGTCTGGTTCTGCTAGACTATTCTGCAATCAGAAATGGCAATTCTCATGTGGCTACTTTAGTGATGCATCCAACAAGCTCAGTTACTACGGGCTTCAGCAAATTGTCTGCTCTGAGATTATAGTATAGTAGATTATAGTCAAATGTATGATGGTGTCTGCCAATTAATTTCTGGAATGATAGGAAACCCTTTTCACCTTTAAAAGCCTCTACTGCCCAGGTTACATAAGAGAATGTCTTTGTCCACATTTAATCCACACACAGGAATACACAGACATGTCACTGGAAGGCAAAAAATCACAAAACTGTGTCTCACTTACTCACTTTGGCCGTGTCATGTGGGGGAATTCACTGGAGAAAGCAATTATGTTTGGAAGAGTTAGTGCTAAAAGGAAACCAGGCTGTCAAAGAACAGGGTGCCTGGACACCCTCAAAGCTGGCACCAGCCAGGGCATAGAAAAACTCTGTGCAAGATCAGAAGATGTGGAGAGATTTGCCCCATAGAATAACAGAGTTGGAAGGGACCAAACCCCCACTCAAGCAGAAAACCCTACTCCACTTCAGTCAAATGGCTGTCCAATCTCTTCTTCAAAATAACCAAGAGCCGAACATGACTGAATAGATATCATCATCATCATCAATCATCAATCATCATCATCATCATCATCATCATCATCATCATCATCATCATCATCATCATCATCATCACCATCATCACAGGAATACACAGTGAAGCCATTTGGGAAGGTTGTGTACAGTTGTTTGTCTCTTCAAAAAATCAGGGTTTGAGCTTCTTTATTGATGTTTACCGAGTTAGCAGAATTAAATCACTTTTGAAAATGACTTGGAATCATAAGTAGCTTTTAATTCTTGGATATTACTTTATTGTAATATTCTTCAACTTGGTTTTTATTTTTCAGTTGCAAACCCACCAAAAGACAGCATAAAAGGGGGAAATAAAATAAACAAAATAAATAACCTGGGAAAGAGGGTTTTTTTCCCCTCTCTTAGGAGCAGCCCCTTTTATTTATTAAAGAGAAATTTTTTTAAAACCAGTCTCTTTTTGTGCGATCTCTTTGGAAACTCAAAGCAATGGGCCAAAATGGAGCCGAGTCCAATTTACCTGGGACTGCAATTTAGCAAAATTAACCTTTGCTCTAAACGGTTTGATGGATCCCAACTTCTTTCCCTGAATTGACTTTGATTTTCTGCGATGATGCAAATCCTAGCTTGGGGGAAGAGAGAGGAGGAGGGATTATTGCATGGGAATTTGGCACAGACAAAAGGGTTAATGCTCCTTCCCTTGCATCACAAATCTGAGTTAATTAGTCTTACACACACACACACACACACACACACACATCCAAAGAGGATCTCAGTCCCTAGCTCAGTGGTTCTCAACCTTTTTAATGCCGCGACCCCAACCGGTCGTAAGTCGAGGACTAAATCGGTCGTAAGTCGAGGACTAAACCGGTCGTAAGTCGAGGACTACCCAACCGGTCGTAAGTTGAGGACTTTCCCTGCCCGGGAGCCCCGCTCATGCGTGGTTCCGCCCCCTGCGCCGGCCGAGGCGTAGCTGGCAAGCGGCAGAGACGGAGCAGGCCGACCACCAGCTGGCCCAGCCCAAGGGAGGTAAGGCACCCGCCAGAAAAGGGGGAAAAATGGCGGACAAAAAAAATGGCAGACAAAAAAAATGGCAGACAGCCTTGCTTGGCGACCCCCATGAAATGGTCGATCGACCCCAAATGGGGTCCCGACCCACAGGTTGAGAACCACTGCCCTAGCTGATGACTCTTCCTGCTTTCTATGAAGCAACCAAACAAAGCAAGGCAAAAACTATTTTACAGCCTTGGTAATATGCCAGACTTCGTAATATGCCAGATATAATCAGCTCAAATCCATGTACTGCAGAAGGAAGGCTGCTTCTTTGAAGGTTATGGAGCATAATTCATAGCATAGGGTCCAATGCAAGTAAGATCATCTCTAGGATGAATGACTGGACCTAAGTCAACCTGAGCATTTTTTTTTTTCCCCTGATGAAGGAAGGGTAGAATTTGGATCTCCTACCATTTCTAATTGAGCACCTTCATCCTATTACATTGCACTGGCTCTCTCAGTGGCTCTGACACACACATACAAACACACACAGAGAGAGAGAGAGAGAGACAACCCTTCAGAATCATTTACAGCATTTAACAATTCCTGGCAAAAAGGACAAATTATGAACATTGCTACCCACCCAGCAGATAACAAAAAGACACCGAGAAGCGATTGGCTTTTAATTTTCCCACAAAGGAAGGGAGAAAGCCGAAGTTAATGAAGATCATCCTTTATATCAAAGAAGAATCAAAGCATGGTGTTCAAGTGTATCTTCGCTGTTCCTGCCGACCCTCATTACTCCTGTCTATTTTCAGGTCTAAGCGACCATTCAACTGCAACATTAGCAACAGTATGTGTCCAATGTTTTACATGTAATGCCTATTTATCCAAGACTCCCGGTTTCTTCTTTATTCATCTCTCTCTTGCTGCAGCCAATTAAAAACCATCTGCATTTCCACAGAATAAAATAATTCCTCCTCTTTGTTGTTCTTTTTTTTTTTTTTTTTTTAACATTTAGATATAATTCTCACAAAATAGCTTCTTGGTCACACAATTAATCACAGGACCTGTAAAGCAAAATCGTACGTTCGAGCAAAGATGGGGAACCTCTACCATTATGGATCAGGACATCTCTTAGGAATGTCAGTGAATGAAGAGATCCCTCTGCTGATGTTCCCTTTCTCATGTGGAGTTAAATCTCAAACCTCTACTAGGGATTTGAAGCAGTAGCTTCTGGAGAGGCTTGTTACCCCATGTAAAAAAAAAAAAGGGTGTGAAGTATTTCTAACTGCAGGGAAGACCTTGAAGAGTTGAAACTTGAGACTTGAGAAGACCTTGAAGAGTTGAGACTTCAACTTACCCCTCATTTTTCCTTTCATTATTATATCATTCAGAAATGAGAAATGTCCTACTGCTAATTGCGTCTGATGAGTAATACTTCTGCATTAAAAAGAAACAATCCACCACATGACAAACTCTTAACAGTTTGCAAAACAATTTCAGATCTATAGGAGGGTGGTATTGCCTTTGCAGTGTTAGAACCAGAAGCTTTATGGCTTGAAGTAACCTATGTTGTATGTCTGTTCCACTCACAAGTGGTGTTTGATGATGGGTGTTGGGACTACTGCCATGAAAAAGAAGTGCACAGAAGAAAAATAATAGATGGATTTGGGAGAAGGAATGGACCTTCTAGCACCACAGTTGGCCTTCAGGCTTCTGAATTCTAGATCCACAAGAGGAGGGTGATGATTAACAGTTGGGCAAATTGTTTGGCCACTACAGTCAACCAGGATTCTGGTCTATGTGGCACTTTGGCATGATCCAGCAAAGTTCCACGTTGTAGTAGGATTATATCAGGCAAAATCAATAGCTCAACACATAAAGAGTTCAGGTTGACTACTTTATTGCAATTTACCTCTAATACAGGAATCTTCTCAGACTGATTGGCTTCTCTTGGGAACAGATACATAAGGATCCATGGAGCTTAGTGGGTGGGATGGAGGTCAGTCCTGGATCTCTCATGGTTGAGCAATGATTCAAGGCTAACTGCCCACTTGATTCCTCCTCCCTGCCTGCCTGGGCATTCCCCAAAAGATTTAGAAATTTTTTACAAACAAAATTACTCACTATATTTGCCTATAACTATGCATGTTAATATGTAAGTATGTTTTGTTCTAATATAATATAGCAGCCGCCCCCAACCTGCAAAGGGGGGGCATTGTTTTACACACTGCCTGGATCCCACACATGCGCAGATGGAGTTTCACTCGCTTGCGTGGTCTGGTTCCTGGTGGTCTGTGGACCTGTGCCAGTCAGTGGCTCAGGGCTTGGGGACCCCTGTCATATAGGGCAGGGGTGTCAAACTCACTTTCACTGAGGGCCACATCAGCATTATGGTTGGCCTCAAAGGGCCAGTTGCTGTCCCCTTCTCTCCCTCAGGCTTAACCCACAGAAGCTTCTCCTATTCTATCCCCTTCTCTCCCTCAGGCTTTGCTTGCCCCACTGACATCTCTCCTCTCCTCTCTGTTGCTTTCTCTCCCCCCTCACTCTTCCTCCTTCCCGCCAAAACTCCTCCTTTTATATCCTCTCCTTTGCTCGCGATGTGTTCACTCACAGCCCGGCTGGCCATTCCATGCAGCGCTCATCAGCTGGAGCTGCGTGCGCTGATTCTGGGGTCCCCACCAAGCCCCGGCAACCCCACATCTCCAGCTGACTCTTCCCCCGTAGACTGCATGAGGCTGCCGGTCACCCCCGAGGCCACCAGGAGCCCCGATCAGCTGGAGCGGCACGCACCAACCCCAGGGCCTCAGCAGAGCCCCACAACACCACAACTCCAGCTGAGCCTCCCCCAGGCCTCTCTGCCACTGCTGCCACTTCAGCTCACACACACACACACACACACATACCCACCTGCTACATACTCAATCACCTCCTCCTACTAATCTGCTTGTGGACCAGATCTAAACAATTCATGGGCCGGATCTGGCCTGCAAGCCTTGACATGTCTGATATAGGGCAAAAGCAGGAGCAGCAGCACCATTAAATTGGCAATCACTTTCCCAGTCCAACTGCAGTCATGGTCTGTCCTCCTGCAGCCTTCCCCCATTTAGAACTGACAGATGGGGATGAACAGAAGAGCACGTGGGAATCTGAGATTCTGAAATACCGAAAGGAGACTGTGCTTACATACCAGCCACCTGCTAAAATGAACAAATTCTTTCAGCTTTAAAGTTTCCCATTCCGGAAAGCTTTCAGCAATGCCTTTTAGAAAAGCAGACAAATGCAGAAAAAAACATTCCTATCGTTTCAGTCCTCAGACCCGATATTCACAAAGAATCAGCTTTTGGCATGGGAAAAATCTGACCGATGCAAAGATAGAATGCAGGAGCAAATTAATAGATGAAAGAACCGCTGGATGGGACTTCGCTCAGTCGCAGAGCGTATGTATTACCCACACTGAATCCGTTTCCATCACCAACACCTTCGGTAGGAGGCAGATACGAATAGGCCTATAAAAGAATTCTGCCATAAACCCTGTTGGAGCCAAATCTGAAACTTCTGCCTCCATTAAAATTCTCAGTGGGGAAAAAAAAAAGATAGACTCATAATCTGCCACCATTCATCTTTCTCTGATCAAACAAACCTCTGCAAAAAGGTACACCACTTAATGTTAAAAGCCAACAACGATAGGCAACAATTATAGGATGATTTAAAAAAACAAACAAACTAAAAAGCCCTTGGGCAACTTATATTAACTTCCAAAAATTATAGAAAAAGCACAACAAACGTCAACATGCTATGAATGGTAATTTCGTATAGATATGAAATTATGTATTATCTCTTACCCTTAATTGTATATATCCTTTCCCTTTCCATAATTGTGTGTAAATGTTTCTATAAAATCCATATTTCCAAAATTATTTTGATGAATTTTAAGCTGCTATGGATAGGGTTTACCCTTCAAAAGATGGTTTCAGAAGAAAACGAGTATGTCCTCCACTAACTTTTACAGATTTTAGGTTTTTCATCTCTCTTGCCTCTACCCATCTTCCTTCCTTCCTTCCTTCCTTCCTTCCTTCCTTCCTTCCTTCCTTCCTTCCTTCCTTCCTTCCTTCCTTCCTTCCTTCCTTCCCTCCTTTCTTTTCCTTCCGTCCTAACAAAGCATTGAGTTGTATCTACCTATTATTTTAATTTTCTAAGAACACAATTTTTTTTGGGGGGGGGGCATGGAGGCATCTTTCTAAATAATCATTCAAAGTTTATATTGGAGGCAATTTGCTTTGCAGGATACAGCTGTCCACATTTTTTAAATTAAAAACACTATAGAAGCTAATAAGTTATATCAAGGGAGTCATTTAGCAAGGACATTGATGTTCATGGACACCATATTGCTTACTCTTGTACTATATAGTTGCAGAAGAGAATCTATCACTCAATATTTGCAAAGAGAACATAAAACTGTATTGCCCAAATCTATGCATGTGTGTTCATAAATAGTAACAGATCAGCTCCAAACTAAATGCTCATTAAACTGAAGCTTATACAAATTGTCCAGATGTAAAAAGAGATAATTATGACAATTTTATCATCCTTCCTTGCCTCCAGATAATCATCTGCATGATTCAGCAAAGATGGAGAAAGGGTACAGGCTTCAAACAGTGTTAGAGAAGCCAGGAGAACTCTCAAAAGCTACTTTCTACATGATTTAATTGTATTCACTAGTGACACCATGGCTAGATTCAATAACCTCCCTTGATCTTCAAAACAGACTTAACAGAGTATCGTTCATTCAGAGTGCTATTCTATAGTGCTTCTTCTACCTTACAAATGATCTAGCTAAAAAAAAAATCCTGTCCCCCAAATATATATATATATATTTTAAATTGTCCCATCTTAGAGCATCTTAACCCTGGTTGTATACCGAAGCAAAATCCAACAGTCTAACTTTCTAGTTCTCCGGTGTCTTGTCCACATTAAAGGTACACAATAGCGATGGTTTCCTATTGGTTTGGGTTTGGGGGAATCAGGGCTTATGGTTTGCCACTGAAGAATAATGTGGAATAATTGCCCTAAATCATGCTTCTTGAAACCTGGCATCTATCAGATGCATTGGGATTGCAACACAGAGAACTCCATGCCAGCTGGAGGGTGATGGATCATGAAAGGTTATTCTTAGTTTCTCTAAAGGTCTTGCGCCAAATAAAACTTATCAATAAGATAAGATAAGATAAGATAAGATAAGATAAGATAAGATAAGATAAGATAAGATAAGATAAGGTAAGGCAAGATAAGATAAGATAAGATAAGATAAGGTAAGATAAGATAAGGTAAGATAAGATAAGATAAGATAACCTTTATTGTCATTTTTTTACTGTGGGCACAACGGCACACATCAAAAATGAAATTTAGTTGCTCGCTCTCAAAGTGAAATACATACATGACACACACCTAAACATACTATGAACAACATATGTACAGACCCACATCCCTATATATACGTAGCAAATAAATATTAAATACTGTCCGTCTTGAATACATAACGGAAGGAGGAAGCTTGAGAGTTCACAAGGTTAATGCTGTATGGAATGAAACTATGGCTGAATCTACGGATACCACAAAGCCTCCTTCCAGAAGGTAACAAGGAAAACAGGTCATGAAGAGGATGTGTAGCGTCCCAGACAATCTTGCGGACCCTGCTCAAGCAGCGCTTCTGTGCTATGTCCTGGATGGGAGGGAGGGAACTGCCAATGATCTTTTCGGCCATTCTCACCACTCTCTGCATTTATGATCAAGTTTCTTGATGATAAAAGTGAAGAGAAGGGAAAGGCTTCTGATGCCAGAGTCCTGGTTAAGGGAACTAGGTATGTTTAGCTTAATGAAGAGAAGGATTAAGGGAGACACGATAGCTGTCTTCCAGTACTTGAGGGGCTACCACAGAAAAGATAAGAAGCTGGGTATAGGACTGCAGCATTTGTTCCATTTCCCAAATGCTGCCAGAGGCTGAAACAGATGTGTTCTGCATGCAGAACAAAAGATGTACAGCTAGAACAGCAGATACCCTAGCACAACAAGCATCCAGCTGATCTGAATATTATACGGAGGAGAGACACATACAGTATATCTGGACGTTACCGGGCTTTGTTTCTGCAAAACCGATTTCAGACACAATGCGTGGGTACGAAAGTTAGCTTCTCTCCTCTCCTTTGTGAAAATTCAAGCTGGCAATGTACAAAGACCATCAGGTGAGCTTCTACAGCTGGTTACTCTTCCTTTGAAAATGAAGTCGCCAACTGTCTACTGATAGGGTTGTTTTGTTGCAGTCTCCCACGAGAAGAGTATGTTACTCAGATGCATTTACTAGAAAAGCAGATACCGTTATTTCTTCCAGGTTCCATCAAAAGTGGTATGGCTTGCTCTAGGAATATAATTTGGGTGTTTATGATGCAGAGGTTTTGTGCTTCATTCTTGTCTCCCTCTTATCTATTGTAAGCTGTTTCGGGGGGAAAAATTGATCAGAAGGCGTAATAACTACGAATATAGTTAATTGACGGATAAAGCTCCATTTTTCCAAATGTCCACAACACCGTAGGCGATGTTAAAGGATAATTCATTTTTGCCATTCTGCTAGATAAAATTGGATTTTTTTTTTCTAGGTTTAAAACAAATTTTCCAGACTAGTCCCACAGATAGGCAAAGTGGGGCATCAAATATGGGTGAGCGGACTGTAATGGTAAGGATGCAACTTTACTAGGTGCCTAGTAATGAATCTTTTGCAAAATTTAGAGATAAAGTCCGGTCATCTACTGCATATGGAATACAATGAAAATTCAATTTAACCACCAATTGAGGAGATGCAAATTATGTCATTTGCATCATTTTAAGTCATTTGCATGCTGATGTCATTATGCAAATGGATTACATTTCCACAGAAATTTATATGCAAAACCCATTGCACTGGGGTCCAGTAAACGGAGGTTTCGCTTGTATGCAGATGTCATTTATCTTTTGCTTCAGTAATAAAATATCTTGAACTGACTCTACAATTTCTGTGGGTTCCGAAACTGCACCAAAACGGAAAGAAATGTTTCTGTTCATTTAGACCAGTTGAACACATCTCCCAAAGAAAGACAACGTGTTTATATAAGCTGCATAGAGTCATATAAAACCTAGATTGGCGGCTATATAAATCAATCAATCAGTCAATCAAGCAAACAAACATGATGGTTTGGCTAGTATAAAGAAAAGGAGAAATAGGGGAGACATGATAGCAGTGTTTCAGTATTTTAGGGGCTGCCACAAAGAAGAGGGCGTCAAACTATTATCCAAAGCACCAGAGGACAGGACAAGAAACAATGGATGGAAACTAATCAAGGAGAGAAGCAACCTGGAATTAAGGAGAAACTTCCTGACAGCGAGGACAATCAACTAGTGGAACAGCTTGCCTCCAGAAATCATGGGCACTCCAGCACTGGAGATTTTTAAGAAGAGGCTAGACAGTCACTTGTCTGAAATGGTATAGGTTCTCCTGCTTGAGCGGGGGGCTGCACTAGAAGACCTCTAAGGACCTCCCTTCCAGCTCTATTCTATTCTATTCTATTCTATTCTATTCTATTCTATTCTATTCTATTCTATTCTATTCTATTCTATTCTATTCTATTCTACAATCTGTCTATTCTATTCTATTCTATTCTATTCTATTCTATTCTATTCTATTCTATTCTATTCTATTCTATTCTATTCTATTCTATTCATCAAGGACTGTTGAAAGACAAGGATCAGTTAAAGATGGACAGATGTCTTCATCCTGCTGTCTCTTACTTCGGATTTCAATACAAAAAGCATTTGCAAAGAAAAAGCCTTTGAGTGGAGATTAAATCATCTTCCCCAAGACTGATCTGAAGAGTTCTGTAGCTTAATGCAAAATATTTCCACCCAAAGCATGAGAGAAGCAGTTCTCAAATAAGACCATGAAACAGAATGAATTGTGGGAGAGGGAATAGGAATCCCACACACACACACACAATCTGCTCAAGCAATGCTAGAACAAAGAAGAACAAAGAAGAAGGATCTGTTGAAGATAGCAGAGGGGGAGAACCAAAGTCCCGTTCCCTACACCCTTCCTACAATTGACAGCATGAGCTTCTCTCGTGCAGCTTGCCTTAGTCTGTTCCCTGTGCATACTGTACTCTGAGTAATATTCCAGTGTCACTCTCATCCTTGTGGGCAGGAGAACATCATATCCCCAGTTCAATCTGTTTTCAGCCCAAGTGATTTGTTCTGTAGCAATAAACTGACATAATGAATTTAAACCATAATGGGAATAGGAGTAGGAGAGAGGTGTCCTGCTCTCCTGTGTCACAGAAGCATTTGGAGAGGACTGGAATCCCCAAAAGAAAGAGTATGTATTGGTAATGCTGCAAGTATCTGACTTTATATTCACTTTCTAAAAGCTATTGATCAACCTTTCCCTAAGCATACACGTGGGTTCGTCGTATTGACTTGTTTACGGTATTCAGATGCTAAGATTTGGAAAACTCAACGAATTGAAGCAAACCACAAAGCACAACGTATCACGTGGAGATATAAATTAGGAGAAGTACGGGCTCTTAGCTAGGAGAACACTATGGGAATGAAAACACCTTGTTTTTCATGCATATACTTTTCAGTGGGATCTACTGAGATTTACTGTGATGGATTGCACAAAATCCTCAGTTCAATAATCAGAGCAGGACTACAAATTCCTTTGGACTTGGATCAGGAGAGCCATTACCCACAGTGTAAATCACCCTTTGAATCCTGGAAGTCCTCAGAAGTGTGAACTTCCAACTACCAGAATTCTTCAGCCAATGTGGTCATTGCTGAAGTTGACTCTGGAAGCCATCCGGGTAGGGAAAGCTGGTTGGGAAGGGTAGTGTCAACATACAGAGTTAAAACAAAACAAGCCTCTATTTTATACATCATATTGAGCTGTAGTGTTATTTGTTTTGGCTTAGTACAATCTGGATTGGGATCTCAGCTTTGTGGTTGATATATTATAGTTTCCATCTTGGGATAGATTTACACATCACTCTAAGCCTAAAAACGATCTAATCCTATTGACGTTCAACATAATACTCCCTTTTTAATTAATCCCAATTGAAATAAAACAAAACCCACTTTAATATATGAACTGGGACAGACTTGTCCTTTGATTTACTTGCGTCACTCATTGTGCAATGAAACTTTCCAACCAAAGCGTGTGCACAAGCATGTTTGTGTTAGAGAAACATTGAGAAACATACTACACACTAAAGCAAACTGATCACAAAAATGGCAATGCTCTCTACATGGGGCTCCCCTTGAGGTGCACCCGGAGGCTCCAGCTAGTTCAGAATGCGGCTGCGTGGGGGATTTTGGGGGCCTCTAGATGCTCCCATGCAACACCTCTCCTGCGCGAGCTGCACTGGCTGCCGGTGGCCTTCCGGGTGCGCTTCAAGGTGTTAGTAACAACTTTTAAAGCGCTCCATGGCAATGGACCTAGGTATTTGCAAGACCGCCTCCTACCAAACAGCTCCCTTCGACCAGTCCACTCCCACAGAGAGGGCCTCCTTAGAGTGCCGTCGGCCAGACAATGCCGGCTGGCGACCCCCAGGGGGAGAGTCTTCTCTGTGGCAGCTCCTGCCCTCTGGAATGACCTACCCCCCCTGACCTACGTACAGTTGCGGACCTGCGCCTTTTTCGCCAAGCCCTGAAGGCCCATCTATTCCGTGCGGCCGGCCTGGCGTAGTTTGGATTGTGTTTCAGTGGGGGGTTTTGTATGGGTGTGTTTTTAGAACAGGCCTATTATTCAATTCAATTTTAAAACAGAAACTATTTATTTATTCGTGGTTTTTAGTATCGCCTGTTCACCGCCCTGAGTCCCGCAAGGGAGATAGGGCGGTATATAAATGTAATAAATAAATAAATAAAGGTGATTTACTGCATTCATATCATATCTGTGCTAAAAAGAACCACACTGGCTGTCCATCTGCTAATAAGCCAAGTTCAAAGTGTTGCAATTAATATCCAAACTCAAAGCAATTCAGCACCCTACTGTGTTGGCCACCCCAGGCACCAAAGATCTTTGGGATAAGTCCTACCTCTTCAAAGATTGCCACATGGTAGTGAAAGGGAAATGAGTGCTTCTCTTATGGCTACGATCCAACAGTTTCCAACAATAATGTATTTCAGGCATCCTTTTAAAACCCGTCACATTCTATAGGTCTTCCCCAGACATTACCCTACAGCTATCTTTATCTAAATATTTCCAGTAACAAAGAAAACATGAAACTGTTGGGTAAAACTGTGCAAATATAGTATACTTTTGTGTATTTCAAACTATATATATATATAGTTTCTGAATTGATGTGGAAATTGGATGGATCAAAGTCTTATTGGGAAGACACTTTTTTTCTTCAGAGGATGGAAGTAGGAAAAGGGTTAGGGTGCTACCTATCTCATTATTCCATCTGCCTTTATCTATATCACCTTTGTAGCTATCTGTTTTTCCCTTTTGTCTAGCCTATTTGGATGGTTTTCTTAATTCAGCCTTTATTTTGTAATGGATTCTTGCTTCTTTTTGACTCTTTTCTGTTTTCTTGATCTTTCTGAGATTCTTTCTTCTGCCCTTTAATCAGAACTAGCTTCAGAAATAACAAGCATTTCTTTTAATATAAATAAACCACTTGTCAATAAAATAAGCCCGAAGTATTGTGCAAAGTATTTTTTTTTTCCTGGAAAAAGAGAAATATTGTATGTTCACAAGTGCAGTGGCACTCTCTTAGCTTTGCTCAGAGGTCAGATAGGGCGTTGGAGAATTCTCAATTTCTATCATGTAAGCCTCTTACCCAACGGCTAGCAAATTCTTAGAGCCAAAATAGACTACTGCAACTATATTTCACCATTGCTATGGTGTTCTTCTACTTGCATTCTCAAAGAGGGATGCTGGAAAATCAGAAACGACCTCAAGGAGTATTTTAGCCTAGCAGTGTAGTTTCGGAAAATACGAAGTCATTGAAAACAACGCTTGAGTACACTGGCAAAATTCATTTTTGGACTATTATCAAATACCTGCATCTAATGCTAATGCTGACTGCCCACTCTCTTGAAAAGATTGGAAAGCAGGCGTACAAACCGCGATGCAAGGAAAACCTTTCCAAATATTTTCAAAGCTGCCATTTAAAATGTCTTCCTCCTTCTTCTGCTTGCCTTGGTAAATTATTAGGATCTCATCCCTAAGCGTCAAGCTTGAAAAACTGAAGCTGCAGAATGTGTTACAGATATGGTGGCTGTGCTATAGATATGGCGATGGAACCATGCACAACGCTAGTTTATTCTGGAGAAAAAGAGTACTAAAAAAGGAAAACTCTTTGGAGAACATCATTGGAAGAGAATGGAAATGAAACCTGAAAGGAAATCTAGATCAACTAGAGGAAGAAAAAGTTATAGAGTAGCAGCTGCCTGTAATATTTGGAGAGGAGAAGGAGAAGGAGGAGAAGGGGAAGGAGAAAGAGAAGGAGAAGGAGAAGGAGAAGGAGGAGGAGGAGGAGAAGAAGGAGAAGGAGAAGGAGAAGGAGAAGGAGAAGGAGAAGGAGAAGGAGGAGAGGAGCTGTGGTGGTGCAGTTGTTAACATGCAGTGTTGCAGGCAAACTCTGCCCACAGCCAGCAGTTTGATACTGACCAGCACAAGGTTGACTCAGTCTTCCATCCTTCCAAGTTCAGTAAATGAGGATCAGATTGTGGGAGGGGGCAATGTGATGACACTGTAAACCACTCAGAGTGTGCTGTAAACTCTATGGACTGGGTATAAAAGTCTAAGTGCTGTTGCTATTGCTAATTGCCATAATGGCCCCCCTCTTATTCAGCTTCTGTATTAACTCCATGGTGAGCAACCTCCACAGCCCAAACTTTCATTCTCCGAAATTTGCTGGAAGACACATCTCTGTTGTGCTGTAAAGTAAGACCAAGCTAGAACTCAATTATCAGAAAACTGAAACTGAACTGTTTTTCACTGCCTTTTTGCAATTCCTTTTTGACTGCAAAGTCCTGTCTACCATCCTGGGATTTTGGGTACAACCCTGCTTGCGTTTTGGAGATCGATCAAGATAAGTAAAACTGAAGAGGGAAAGAGAGAGCAGTGTGGCTATTTATTGCCCCTTCAGGAACAATAACAGTTGTGTTCATTTAATTTGTCCCTGGACTTCTTCAATTGCAGCTTTGAACAGAAAAGCTAGAAGGGATCTTGGAGGTCTTCTAGTCCAACCCTCTACTCAAACAGGGCACCCTATATAATTCTGGACCCTCTACTCAACCCTCTACTCAAACAGGGCACCCTATATAATTCTGTCCGATCTTCTCTTTAAAAAATCCACTGACTCTTATCACTCCAGTAGTAGCCATTCCAACACAATATTCTTTTGTATATTTTAAGAAAAGCTTCAGTTCCAATATGTCATTATCCAAAGGGTACGTTCAAGAGCCAGTGTGAAAACTTACTTGCTTCCTCTAATTTTCCCATTTCTTTTTCCTCATGTCTCAAATCTTTTATGTTGCAAACTGAGTCACAATTCTCTAACGATCTCTTGTGGGTCTGCTCCATCAGTTGCGTAAAAGGTCAATAGAAATAGAACTAAATGGCATTAGCCTGTTGGTTCTGATCAGGAATTTGCTTCTTTTAGATTTGTTGCATTACACCAGGGGTAGTCAACCTTGGCTCTTTTATGACTCGTGGACTTCAATTCCCAGAATTCCTGAGCCAGCTTAGCTGGCTCAGGAATTCTGGGAGTTGAAGTCCACGAGTCATAAAAGAGCCAAGGTTGACTACCCCTGCATTACACCATTATAATTCTGACACCATTCAGTTCATAGACTTGATCTGAAGGCAATTCAAACCAAACGTCAAGTTTGGTCATGGTTTTCAATGGGCAAGTCAGTATGAATGATCAATTGACAATTTTTGTCAATATGGATGATCTATATCAGAGGTCCCCAACCTTTTGGGCACCGGGGACCGGTTTCATGGAGAAAGGTTTTTCCATGGAATGGAAAGTGTGTGGTTTTGTGTGCTTTGGGGCTTTGCTTGTTTGCTTTGCTGGCAATGCCACGGCCTGGTGCCAGCCGAAGGATCAGGGACTGGGAACCCTTGATCTATATGACTGCTGGAATCCATATTTCTTTCTTTTTTTTTCAAATTGATTCAGAAGTTTGAATAGAATCACACTGGTTTGCTGAATTGACTTGGAAGAAGTGCAAATTGAATCAGACAGCCAATCCAAATAACATCAATGATTTAAACTGGAGTTTGTCTGATTCTCTCCATGCTACTAGAATGGATTTGATCTCTTCCAGCAAAGCTCATTTAATTGTCCTGCTGGCTAAAAGGCGGTTTCTGAAAATCAGGTTCCTAAATCATGCAGGGAATTGACCTTCTCGAGAGAAGAGTGATCAAGAGGAGCTGTAAACCTCATGTGCATGGGTAGATTTGTGGCATCACATCTCTCCGTAGCTAAATTGCTATGTTGATGAATGTAGAAAAACATTGTCCTTGTGAATAAGGGGGAAAAAACATTTAGAAAGTTAAATAAGTACTCACAACTCTCACATTGAAATTAGCAAGTAGCTGGCCTTGGAAAAAAATTTATACAATGGATTCTATAATTCCTCACTTCCTTACAAAACCGCAGAAACTAAATTGAATATTTTCATCATCTCATTGCTTGTGAAACCTTTGCTTTCAGTTCTTGATATCTGCATAATGTTGCTATAAACACATGCAAATTTGTTGTCCAGTCAAGGATGCATTTGCATAAGTGGATGTAAAGATCCTGTTTGAAACAGCACAATCTAGAGGGTAAGAGATGGAGAGAAAGAAGCTAATTCTATGTTTTGTTTTATTTATTTATTTTTTAAAAAGGGCATTCATGAGCATAGTCAACAGGGTGACAGATAAAGCCATACACAACAGGGAAGATAGACACAACTATTTTATGTGAAAGCATTAGGGTGGTAATGGTGGCTGGGAGGTTCAACATACACAATTTGCAAAGAGTAAAATATGCACACAGTATGGAACAACAACAGTCTGTGAAGGATATGTCTATATATGCAAACAGTTGTTTATGTTAAAGAGCATTTATTAATTCTCAGTACAAATGACAAAATCATGCAAAAGAAAACCTATCTTGTTGCATAAGGCCACCAGATAGAGGGACGATGCTGGAAGTTAAGGGAGGAATACATCTAATAGTTAGAAGTACTTGCAGTTTATCCACATAGTGGTAATCAGAAAATAAGGATGAAACAGCACAAGTCTAAAGAGTCAACATATTTCAGAATGCAATCACGGATGAACAGCAACAACAGGTTGATATCTTCACTTACTAAAAACTTGCCCAATTCTATGCAATACTTTTGGAGCTACTATTGTTTATTAGAGCTTTGGCAAAGGTGGCCTTCATGCCATCACATACAATATGATTCCCACTTTGTTCAGAGTACTTTTATTGTAAACTCCACTGTATCCCATATGTAAAGTTTTTAAGATGACATATCTAAGTAAAACACTGGAAAGATAATTTGTTGGTCACTGAAGAATAAATAAATACTATTACTACCACTACTACTGGAAAAACAAGGGAGGCAATCAAACAACTTTTCTTAAAAAAAGGGGGAGGCAGTTAAATAACTTAATTTATTTGCAAAAGGAATAGATGTCTATCTTCTGATTGGCAGTCTGTCCACCCAATCTTCAGAAGATCTAAGACCATGTCTACACTCCCAGCGCTTCCATAATTCAAAACCTCAGTACTACTCTGACATCTTTGAGTATCTTCATCTTGGTCAATCTCTCAAGTCTGAGAAGAAGTGCCACCATGTCTTGCCCTGATCTCAACTGTCACATGAATCCTGTTTACAAAATGAGCAACACAATTAATTGCTTTCACACTCGCATGTTGCATGTATTTGACCGGTCACATGAAAACAGAAACCAAAATAATCCAACCACTTCTATGTGGACTGCATCAAACCACCTTTTCCACTGAAGGCTCTAAAACCAGAAGACAGGAAGTCTATGGAGATTCTCAGTCATCCAGGTCATGGTTGTCCCAAAGGTCCCAAAGAAAAACAAGAAAGTCCAACTGTCTCCTGAAAAAGCACCTTTGGGACAGAAGACAGGATGAGAACAGGCATCCCTGCAACTGAGAAAATGGATTGCCCACAAATTCAACAAAGAGACTGCATTTCAGACAAAGACTAGTTTTAATACAATTGGAGATACATGACAGCTGAGCCAGAAATAAATTGGCTCAACTCTCAAACAAAGACAGCATCATGGGATTACTGCATTTTGGCTCCACAATTTGTACATCCGAGATAGTAGCTTTGTTCCACACATTAGGACAAGGAAACGATTTGAATGCAAACTGATTTAATTCCTCAATCATGCCCACAAAAGAAGTACATACGCTAAGAGTTTAACCATCATAACCCCCAACAAAGCTTGATATTGTTATCCCTCACTGTTGACTAAGCCCTCTAATACATGAGTTATCGCACGAATTGGGAAGCTTTCTTTTGATCCATTTCAAAGGGAAAAAAACATAGATGTATACGTATACACACATATATATGTATATGTATAAACATGACGTGGAAAACAGAAACAAGAACAAATATATAAGGCAAGAGGATGCTTTTATGTAACATATCACACCTGTGAAATTTGTTGTATTCCACCTTCAAGTCCTTCTTAATGTTAGAAAGTCTGTTTCCCTAACATTCTTTTAGACTTTGCCCTCCTTCTATTTAAATCCATTATTTAAATAATTGAATCACTTTCACTGATGATTTTTTTTTGCACATTTGTTTGTACGCTTCCTCAAAAAATTCCAGGGGGCTTACATCCATGAACAATAAAACCATAAAACAAAGTAACACTGGTTTGAAAATACCATCTCAATTTGACCTGCCCATTCCCCTAAATTGCCAGTGCCTATTAACAAGAAGTATGCACAGAGAACGAGGTTGCAAAGTCACAGCAAGTTGGGGTGTGTGTGAAAATCTTAAAATATAATAAAGAGATTGTCCTAACATTTTTGACAACACTTGAGTGTAGGTCACTGACACTCTCACAAAATGCCACTATAGTTCATTGACCCATTACCTCTTAATATTTTTTTTAGTTTGTGTAAGTTTTTTTTGTATTTGTAAATTTTATCAAATGGGGGGGGGGGGGCAGAATGCATGCTAAGGCCTTTCCTTGCCAGCCCCCCTGCCCTGAATTTCTAAAATGCTCCCTAACACCTCTTTCTTATTTTTGTCTTTTGTGGGTTTTTTTTTTTTTTAAATAGCTGGGAACACTTCTGCAATAGAATTAGATTTTAAGCACATATCATTTTTTTCTAAAAATAATTCCAAGCCTCACATGTCAACCTTGGATCTAACAGATAAAAATGGAAAGCATGATAATACAAAATAAAAGAAGAATAGGAGTTAAGCGAGAAAGAAATCGTTGGGAAACAGCTAATCAAAGCAAATACACCTTAAGAAATTTCTTAAAACCCAAAGCTAGTTCTTAATAAGTAGAAAATTGCTCAAATAGAAAGTAGCTATTTAAAAAAAGGAATATTAGTGAGATGAAATAATAGAAACACTTCGGTTAAAAAGAGTCAAGGTCCAAGTAGAGGAAGGAAGTACACATTTAAAGGAGAGGGGAGGAAATAAGAGTAGAGCTAAACAGTGAATGCACTAAAATTTAATAACACAAATTTAAATTAGAAATGGGGGAACATGGGATAACCAATGAAGAGAAAGTAATAAAGGAGTAAATGATCCTGTTTCTGGACAGAGAAAATATTGGAGCAGCCAAGAAGAAGGAAAGAAAAGGAATAAAAAGCAGAAAATGAGACATAGGTACATTACGGTAATGCAAATTAAAGAACAAACTGAAGGATAAGGCAAATGAACAGAAAGAAAAGAATATATTTTAAAGAGATTAGCAAATTCACAGTGGCCCAATGCAGCCACAGGGGATGTATGAGAAGAAAAATAATGAGGAATAAGATAGTCCAAACACTGGTGGCCTGAATCTTAGAAGAAAGGAACATCATGATATCATCAACAAAGAGAGATGGGGCCATAATTAAGAAGATTTGATCCAATTAAGTTCAATGAAGTGAGGCCATAGCCAAGACGACATTGACAAATCCATGAGATTTTGGTTCTTTTTCACTCTCTTATTTCATTAGATAGAAAAATAGATAAATAAAAGTCAAAATAAAACATAAGAGAAGGTGGGACCAAATGCAGATGGACAATTCCCCTTGTTTTGAGGAATCTGGGCAATGTTAATCTTTAAAAAAGGGGGGAAATAGTCTGATATTGAGTTGTTGACTTAATTCACTCAATTTAGGGGTCATTTATACATTATGTATTGTTAATCAATGTCATAATAATGTCATAACAACATTGATTATATTGTCTCACTTCCGAAGGGAAGGAAGGAAGGAAGGAAGGAAGGAAGGAAGGAAGGAAGGAAGGAAGGAAGGAAGGAAGGAAGGAAGGAAGGAAGGAAGGAAGGAAGGAAGGAAGGAAGGAAGGAAGATCATAGAAATCATAGAACCACAGGGCTGGAAAACCTTACATGTTTTCTAGTCCAATGCCCTGCCCAATAAAGGGTCAACTCTTGATAGAAAAGAGAAATACTTTCAAGTTGTTGATATATTCAGTTTGTGAAAAATATTCCCACCTGCTCTTTTGAAGATTGTGGTAGTTTTGCACATGTGTTAATACTTCCCATCATTTCTGATCATTGGCCATGTTGGTTAGGGCTGATAGGGGCTGTAGTCTCAAACTCTTTGAGTACATTTGCTAAGTGAAGGTTATTTCTTTTCATGCGGTATAATGAAACAGGCAAGACATAAATAGAGCAAGTTTCTGAAAGGGAAATGATTCCAGCAAAACAAAATTAATTCCCAGTTATTTGATAGCACTGTCGGGAGGGGTGGGCAGCAAAATTTAAATTCTTCTTTTAGTTAAAAGGCAGGGCAGAAAATAACTTTTTGCCTGACGGTGTATTCAGCTACAGGAAATTGTGTTGCCATGCTAAACAGGTAGTTTTCTCTTCCAGGCTATGTATTTATTCTATAGGCAATAAATACAAGGGCGGGCAAGCTTCGGGGGGGGGGGGGGGGAAACCTCATAAATTGATCCTAGGAATTATGTAGACTTTTGTAGTGCTCCTTTGATTTTCCTGATTGAGAATTCAGCTTGGTTTAAGATCACGGTGTTAGCCATTATTTTCACCTTAATGGCAGGATTTCCCCCCAAAAAATCTCTTCATTAAATATACAGTCATGAGCTGAGAAGGGGGGGGGGAATAGGGTTCAAAGAAAAAAAATTGAGACATCGTGTTTACATAGGGAGGACCAGTATATCTGAAGGTCTCAAGGTCTCATGAACTCTGTTCATGATTTTCTGATAGCTGTTTACCACAACTGAATCATCTTTTTCTTATATGCAATTATGTTGAACAGATAGATATTTAGCAGGTAAATGTGGAGATCCATTTCTGGTGACAGCCTGTCTCCAACTGCTTCTTCTCTAACCCAAATATTTTCGACAGCCTCATATCTTGGGACAATACAGATAAGATTCCAACACTATTGCAATCAATAGCGCAATAGTGTTTTAACATAAGCCTCTTATGTGTCCTCCAAGATTTATTGAGATCCTTTTTTATGTCTCCTCACTGTCACTAGATTGGTTATTTATCATTCATTGCCTATACTGTAGTTCATCTTGCTAAACTCATCTAAGTAGGTGAAAGCAAAGACACAGGAAGCAAATTCTAACAAGGACTGATCTAATAAATTTATTGATTGGAACATGTTTTCCATTTAGTGTCCATTCTTCTCAAAGTAAAAATGGTAGGTAAAGTTGAACCTGGTTTTATATGGAAACCTCTAGGTAGGGTTTTTTTGGGTTTTTTTTTGGCAAGGTGTGAAAGTTCTTTGCCACAGCACCAGATCCTGAAGTTGAAACTCAAGTACTTTGGCCACCTAATGAGAAGGAAGGACTCACTGGAGAAGAGCCTGATGCTGGGAAAGATGGAGGGCAATAGAAGAAAGGGACGACAGAGAATGAGGTGGCTGGATGGAGTCACTGAAGCAGGAGGCGTGAACTTAAATGGACTCCAGAAGATGGTAGAAGACAGGAAAGCCTGGAGGAATGTTGCCCATGGGGTTGTGATGGGTCAGACACGACTTCACAACTAACAACAACAACAACACATTTTTTTAAAAAAATTTCCAGTGTAGATTTTCTGGCAATTCCTGACTCTACTCAGATCTGATCCTGTTTAGCTTTTTTGAAATCCGTCAGATTCAGCAAGGTGTTGCAACATGATGCAGTTTTTAATGCCAGGAATGTAAAATCATGTACTTATGGAAATGTATGATCATGCTCATATATTTTGAGATAAGCAAAATTTAAATTTGCATTTAAGGAACAAATTGTGTAGGTTTTTTTTAAAAAATAAAACAGCTAAGACAAATTTGGAAAAAGAACAAATACAGTATATGTGAGAACACAAAGAAAAGTGACAGGTGGAAATAAACCGATTGGTTGCTAGGTTAAAGGAGCAATTGTTAGATTACTCATAAAATAGTCACTTCTAAGGATGCTCATTTAAAAAACAACAGCAACAAATGTTCTTCCAGTTATTGGGCTATCAGTATGCTAGCAACTCCCCAGTTTATAATTGGACTCTCTCTGCCTTCATTTGTTGGAGTTTTTAATTCAATACTTTCTTTCTTACTGGTATTATCATAACACATGCATGGGCTATGAACTGCAACAAGAAAAGAAGACTTGCTACAAATGAAGTAATGTATCAGCGTGCTTCATTTCCTTTCCAGAATACAGTGTACAGTAAATCTATGTTTATTGTTTATTAATGAAAAGAATCTCTTCAATGAGAATTGGTGTAAATTAAATCACAGGATGCGGATGCAGAAGGAAATCCAATATTAAAAACATAAGCCAAACAGAAGAGGAACAATCTACAGATTCCTAAATATTTTCATTTGCCCTTAAAAGAACTGTGAAAGTTGAACTATAAGGAAGGCTGAGCACCAAAGAACTGATGCTTTCAAATGGTGGTGTTGGAGAAGACTCTTGAAAATCCCCTGGACTGCAAGGAGATCAAATCAGGCATTCCCAAAGGAAATCAACCCTGACCGTTCTTTGGAAGGACAGACACTGAAGCTGAAGCTCAAATACTTTGGCCAGCAAATGAGAAGCAAGGACTCATTGGAAAAGAGCCCGATGTTGGGAAAGACAGACGGCAAAAGGAGAAGGGGATGGCAGAGGATGAGATGGTTAGATAGTGTCATTAATGCAACGAATAAAAAACAACAAGAGACAGGGGAAGACAGGGGAGCCTGGTGTGCTGTGGTCCATGGGTTGCAAAGAGTCAGACACGGCTTAGTAACTAAATAACAACAAGCCCTTAAGAGTTCTTTTCTTTGCAATGTGGCCTGCATAATGCTAATGGTTTCCACATCTTTCCCACCCAGCACAAAAAGTGTCAATAACTTGCATGTTAATTGACATATATCAAATGCAGAGAAGTTAGTTCTTGCTCACATACACTTACAGACTGAGAGCTCCATTTTACTAGCTTCTCCCCTTGGAGCTATTATGTCATACTTAATCTCTCAGTTCAATGAACAGAGCTATAACTGAGATGGGAGGGCACCAAAGAGCCGGTAGGAAGCCCATCACTGTGAGAGAAAGGATCTCCAGAATCTTAAGGACTGCGGACACCCCAAACAGATACAATATCACTCTTGACACAATCAGATGCTCAGTGTCTTTGTAGACTTGTCCAAAAATGGGAATAATGCAAGAGATAAGGAAGTTCAGAGTGGCAGGAAATCTATATGGAAGGGAAAGAATATAGTAGGTGACAACTGACTGGTAGCAATAGTGGTTAATGGAAGATACTGCTTACAACATCATGGTTTGCTTACCTATGGCTCGCCAGGTTGACATACAGCACAATGCCATAAATTATGACTAACAAATCACACAACCACTAGCAAGCAGATCACATGTTCTATGATATCCAGCTCCCTGGTTCTGTAGAGTTTTTAGATTCTGCCAAAGGTGATCTTCTTCCTGCACAATTGCTTTGGATGTGGTCTGAAAGTCCCAGGTACATTCTTGATTTATGAAGCATGCTTGCCCAGAGGAAAGAGGAACTTTGCTGTATCCCTCAGAAACATGTATAGTAAACCTGTGCAAATATTTGATCCCCAAAATCTATTTTAAGGCCATTCAATCATTCTAAGATTTGAATCAAATGTCTGAATCCAACAGATAAGTCAAACCATTGAATCAAATCTTATGCCTCTAAGGGTTTTGGGTGAATGATTTGTTTTCTGAATGAGTTCAGAAATTCAGTTTCAATCAGCCCAATTTAACTGTTCAGTCTGAATGACCCCATTGAATTAGACTGATTTTTCTGAAACAAATAAATGCTTCAAATTAGATTTTGCCTGACTCAGAGGCCTAATAAAGACCTGCAGCCAGCCCCCATTTGTTTTTGCTGATCTACATCTGTTTCTGCAGAAAACTGGAAATGAAAGCTTGGCTTTGACACACAGAGAAAAGAGAGAGGCTATTGCTAATTCGGCAAAATCAAAGTCCAACGTTGCTTAAAGATATGCTGCCAATACTTGTCCTCATTCAAACCGAGCTTAGCAGGTCAAGATGACAAGATTCACGGCTCCAAGCAACCTCTTTGCCATGCCTTCAGATGGAGGAAAGATTGCTCCATCTAATGACAGCAGACTCACCTGGCCTCGCCACAATGGCTTCACTTAGCACTATGATTAGTAAGCCGTGGGTAGACAGGAGAGCTCTTGAATACAGCTCCAGGGGTTGGCTTTTGAAAGGCCATTGAGATGCCCTGCTTTGCAGGTTTTCATTATGCGTCTGGAAAATTGCAGATGTCACTAGTGCTTTTAAAAGATCAGACGTGAATTGTCTTGTCAGCGACAAAAGGAATAATTTCAGCTTTGCCCCTCATTTTAACAGTTGTCTTGGTTCTGTTGGCTGGCAGATGAGAAGGCAGATGCTGAACCCTGTCAGATATTCTCAAAGCCAGTATTGCCCTATCACTTTTTAATCCAGAATCACTTTTGTGAGAAAATGGCAGAGATTATGAATCGGAAAGGCAAATATTATTATTTATTTGTCTTTTATCTTTTCTTTATCCCATCCATGCTCTGTGAAGACTTTATTAGGTAAAACAACGGAAGGAAGGAAGGAAGGAAGGAAGGAAGGAAGGAAAGAAGGAAGGAAGGAAGGAAGGAAGGAAGG
>NW_015386870.1:100785-108797 GCF_001527695.2 Protobothrops mucrosquamatus
GAGGGAGGGAGGGAGGAGAACGGAAGAGGAAGGAAGGAAGGAAGGAAGGAAGGAGAAGGGAGGGAGGGAGGAAGGAAGGAAGGAGGAAGGAAGGAAGGAAGGAAGGAAGGAAGGATGTGAGAAAAGCTGAAACCATTGACTATATTTAGCATGGACTGTTCTCAAGCATCTGAAGGGCTGTCATGTAGATCAAGCAAAATTGTTCCAAAAGATGGCACAAAAAACAACACAATAGGAAGAAGAAAATTTGGACTGGGCTTCAGAAAGAAAAAAAAAAAGATCTGAATTGTACGAGTTATTTAACAATGCAAAAGAGAGACTTGGAGACTGGGAGTTGAAGTCCACAAGTCATAAAAGGGCCAGGTTTGAAGACCCCTACTCTAACTACTTACAATAAAAAAACATTTCTTGAAGCTATGCCGCACTGGCATCTTGACCTTGCCTACCAATCAGTTTCCTGAAGGACGAATGCTTTCTCTACTAGGAACATATGCAAGCAGCCATAACAATGACTTCTAGTGAGATGAATCTATTATCAGGGACACAATCTCCCCAGTTCCTACACTTGGACTGTTATTACTTTTCACAGAATCTTCAAGAACCGTCAAATGAAAAATTAGGTACATTTGTTTTTCTATGTTCATCTGTTAAATTAGGGCTAAACAGATGGGCCCTCTGTTTTACTGAAATCAGGGTCCAGGTAGGCAACCATAAATCTATTGCCCTGGTTACTTTGCATCTTGATTAAGCCAACGGTGGCACAGTTGAAGGCTCTCCCATCAGAATAACTGAAATCAATGACTTGATAAATGCCAGATGCCTAGGGAGGGTTTTCAACATTCCTGACCATCAGAGGATGACTTGAATCAAGGGTAGCAAAATCAAGTGCCAAGAGAACTGAGGCATTTTCATCACCGCTATTGTCCACTTCATTAACATGCCCCCCTTTCCAGGAGATAGGTACATCAGCTGTCAAAATGCAAACATGACATTTTGAAGGACTGCCCGGGAAACCATGAAATCTGGAGGTTTTTTTTTTCCCTCTTCCTTTTCTTTTGTTAAAAAAGCACAATGCAATCTGTCTTTTGAAGTGTGTCAGCGTAACTCAAGACACCTCCACAGGGAAGACCAAAATAGCATTTGGCTCCAAGGAGGCCTATTTGTGGGGGAAAAAAAAGAGTTGCTTAAGGAATACATGTTGACTAACTTTCTATAACTTATTTTTAATAAAGAAGAGAAGAGTAGAAGCAACTGCAGCAACTATTCCTTTGGTTAAATTTGGTCCTCACCTCCTTAGACAGAGCCAGGAGGAACCAGATTGTGTTTTTGACTCGCTCAGTCCTTCCTTAGCTGAAGTTATTTTAGAAGAATGACCATTTCTGAAGAAGTTAAATCAGTGAAATTTTAATGATTTCCTGTCGTTTGAAGAAAAAAAAAACATTCTTAACTGCAAAAATGGCTAGAAGAACTAGTAGAAATGACTGTGAATGAAAGGGTGTTCTTTTTTTAAAAAAATTCTAAGCAGTGAAAACAAGCAAAAGAAGACTCGTATAATATCATTTAGACATTTTTTCCTTGACTCCTTAAAGTTCAAGTCATTGACTAATGATTGTAGAGTGGAAAGGGCTCTTTCAGTTTAACTGTCAATCATTGCAGGAATTCACATTAAAGACTGCTGGGCAAAAGGCTGGACTCTCTTGAACTCATCCAGTGAAAAGGAAACCAACATTTCTCTTTATAATTGGTTCCTCTGACAACAGTTATAACTGATGGAAGCTTTTCTTCACGTTCATCCAGAATTTCCCTTCCTGTAATTTAAGTCTGTTATTTGGGGGCTTCTGCTGATGGTTACTCTGAGCTGATAGACAACTGGATGCAAGTTATCAACTGTCGTTCTTGCTTGCCACCCATGCTTCAAGACTGCTGTGTGTGCATATCTTCAAGTCATTGGTGAATAATAATAATAATAATAATAATAATAATAATAATAATAATAATAATAATAATAATAATAATAATAATAATAATAAGGAGAAGGAGAAGGAGAAGGAGAAGGAGAAGGAGAAGGAGAAGGAGAAGAAGAAGAAGAAGAAGAAGAAGAAGAAGAAGAAGAAGAAGAAGAAGAAGAAGAAGAAGAAGAAGAAGAAGAAGAAGAAGAAGAAGAAGAAGAAGAAGAAGAAGAAGAAGAAGAAGAAGAAGAAGAAGAAGAAGAAGAAGAAGAAGAAGAAGAAGAAGAAGAAGAAGAAGAAGAAGAAGATGATGGAAGGGACCATGGAGGTCATCTAGTCCAACCCCCTGCTCAGGCAAGAAACCCCATACCATTTCAGATAAATGGCTGTCCAATCTCTTCTTAAAAACTTCCAGTGTTGGAGCATTCACAGCTTCTGGAGGCAGGTTGTTCCACTGGTTAATTGTTCTCACTGTCAGGAAATTCCTTCTTAGTTCTAGGTTGCTTCTCTCCTTGATTAGTTTCCATCCGTTGCTTCTTGTCCCGCCTTCAGGTGCTTTGGAGAATAGCTTGATTTCCTCTTCTTTGTGGCAACCCCTGAGATATTGGAACACTGCTATCATGTCCCCTCTCGTCCTTCTCTTCATTAGACTAGACAACCGTTCCTTATATCCTTTAGCCTCCAGTCCCCTGATCATCTTTGTTGCTCTTCTCTGTACTCTTTCTAGAGTCTCAACATCTTTTTTACATCTTGTTGACTGCTTGGACAAGTTCCTACCATTTTCTTGGCAAGGTTTTACAAAAGTGGTTTGCCATTGCCTCCTTCCAAGGGCTGAGAGAAAGGGACTGGCCTCAGATCAGAACTCACAATTCTAATCTTTGCAAAAATACTTCTAAAACTAAATAATACTCCAATCAAAGAACTACCAACTCAGACAACCAATCAAACAGTAAACAACAGAACTATCAAGAACGTTCCTACCAACACTGACAAAGCAAGCCACTTTTATATCACTAGAGAGCAAACCTCACTCCCTACTAGCACTGATGATGTTATCTAGTTGGTATTGAAAGGTCTGCAAACCAACCAAGCTCAGAGAACACCAAGGACCTCACTCACGGCCTTCTAGTTTCAAGCACAATGCCTTAACCGCTATGCCCAACTAGCTCTTTTCAAGAAGAATTGCCTAAAAAACATATAAATAATTTCCATTGCGTTAAAAGTGTTACATTTCTTTGCTTATATGCCTACCTTCACTTCACTAAATATAAAAGGAAACCATGTGAAAGAATATAAAAAGATTTGGGCAATAACCTAGCTACTAATCAAACAATGATAAGTAGCGCTTGGTGGTGATTACTTCTATATTTATTTGTATAGTACCTTGATTATTTTGATAAATAATTCAAGGCAGTGAACGTATCTAACACACCTTTGTCCTCCTATTATCCCCACAACAATCATCTTATGAGGTGGGTTGAGAGAGAATGACTGGCCCAAGGTCACCCAGTTGGCTTTCATGGCCAAGGCAGGACTAGAACTCAGAGTCTCCTGCTTTCTAGTCTGGTGCCTTAGCCCCTAGATTAATGGTTGGATTAGGACTGGAGAGTCAAATTAATACTCAGTCTCGGTCTCAGAAGCTGACTGGGTGACCTTACTCTGAGTAGCTCTCTCTTGAACCGACGTACGGCAAAACGGAAAAGAAAATAGGATAGCGAATGTTATATATGTTGCCCTTGAGCTCCTGGAGATAATGTAGTATATACACTCTGACATCCACAATGTTCAAATACAGCTCTTTTGCCGTGTTCCTTCAATGAATACATATTTATGCATAATGCATCAATCTCTCCATAAAATACCCTTGGGGATATAATGATCCTGTAATATGCTTTCATTTATGCATTTTCCTTAGTATACCCAGTACAGGAACACAAGGAGATTTAACACATTTTCGTATGTAACTTTGCATTTAAAATTAGCAGACAGTATATTTGGGGATGTTTACAAATGCCCTGATTCAAATGGCACTTTCCGAAAGGCTCATGCTTGTGCTGAGACAGACAAAAATTGATAAGTGCAGAAGACTCACAGAACAGTTTGAATAGATGGCTAACATTTCACGGTATACATATATACGCACATATGCACACAGACAGAAACATGCTGAGGGGCTTCCAATTGCTGCTTATAGTCAAGGGCGATTTGCTGGTTGTATGATGCACAGCTAGTCCACAACGTGGGACCGCAATGGAGCACAACATTTATGCTGTTACGTGAGTTTGCCCCATGTTACGACTTTTCTCGCCACATTTGTTAAGTGAGTCACTGCAGTTTCTTAAATTAGTAACACGGTTGTTAAGTGAATATGGTTTCCCCTTTGATTTTGCTTGTCAGAAGGTCGTAAAAGGGGATTACGTAACTCCTGGGACACTGCAACTGTCATAAGTACCAGTCAGTTGCCAAGCATCCGAATGCAAATCACGTGACCCTGGGGATGCTGCAACGGTCATCAGTGTGAAAAACGGTCATAAGTTACTTTTTTCAGTGCCGTTGTAACTTTGAACGGTTGCTAAATGAACTGTTGTAAGTCGAGGACTACCCGTAATGCGTAAAATCGGTGAGTGCAGACAGTCCTCGGCTTACAGTCATTCATTTAGCAACCATTCAAAGTCACAACAGCACTGGAAAAAATTGAATTATAACCGGTCCGCACACTTACGACTGTCACAGCATCACTATGATCACATAATCACAATTTGGGCATTTGGCAACCAACATGCATCATGTAGAATCCAGCAAATAATTTCTATCCATTCCAGGTTATCCTACTGCATGCCACCGTCGCTACAAATAATATTAAGAACTACTACCAAAAGAAGAATCCTGGAGAAGCAGACAGGCTACTAAGATATTCTTTGTTTTAATGACAAAAATATACTTCTCACTGCTTTAATGGAGTGAGGAAAAAAAACCCAGATAAGAACGAAAAACAGTGTTGTGCATGCTAACCATTTTATTTCATTTTGAGCTAGGGTCTAAAGATAGATTTACACCATTTTTCTAGCAAGTTGTGTCTGCTAAATGGATGATTATGGTTTAAAACCAGTGGATCTCTCATTGAAGATTTTGCCTCTAGCCTTCAGATTTTCTGCAAAATTGATGGAGCCTTAACAGGACAGGACTCGGATTTTTTCAGTGTTTTCCTAGCTTTGGGGAGCAGAAACATTTAAGTAGCTAAAACCTTGTTGAGCCCGTTCTAAAGCTTCTGCGTGTTTCCTGTTCCGAAATGGTAACAAAGTGCATATTGATTTGGGGTGAAATTGTAATGATTAGTGCAGATTACAGGAACCAGTAAAAGTGACTGGGGAATGCAGATTGTCACTCCTTGCCTTAGCAATTCAAGAGAAATAAGAATGGGGATATTACTGATTGCCTTGCTAGAGTCTCTGCAGATTGGACTAGAAAACCTCTGAGGCTCAGACCCTATAATCAAATGACCAATTTACAAGTATGCACTGTATAACATATACTTCAGGGAAGAGGGAAATAAGATGCATGCAGCAATATCTCTTGTGATCAGCAGATAATCTCAATATGCATATATCCCTATTTTTTTTTTCCAGGTGGGAAGTGTTAATTTATACGAGTAGTGAATAATTCACTCTTACGGAATACAGAATATCAGAGTTGGAAAGACCTGGAAGTCTTCTAGTTAGTACAAACCCCCTGCTCGAGCAAGAGATGTTATAACATTCAAGATAAATGGCTGTCTAATCTCTTCTTCAAAAATTTCAATTAAAAACAACTTCTGGAGGCAAGCCCCTTCCATTGACAAATTGTTCTCATTGACTAGAGGTTTTGCCTTGATTCTAAGTTGGATCTTTCTTTGATAGGTTTCCATCCATTGCTTCTTGTCTTGCCCTCAAGTGGTTTGAAGAATAGGTCAACCCCCTCTTCTCTCAAATACTAGAAGACTGCTATCATGTCACCCCAAGTCCTTCTCTTCATCAGACTACTAGACATACCTCGTTCCCGCAATTGTTCATAGCATGCTTTGGCCTCCAGTCCCCTAATCATCTTTGTTGATTGAAAAAAAATATCTTCTGTATTTTGTCTTTATATTTATGTATGACTTTCTTCACACAGACACACACACCTGTGCGTGTGTGTGTGTGTGTGTGTGTGTGTGTGTGTGTGTGTGTGTCTACGGGAGATGGGTGGGTCAAAAATATAAGAAGTATAAAATACAAAATATTAATACATTTATTCTTTCATATTCTCTATGCATATAAATGTATTGAGTGTAGATGTCCTTCTGTGGCCAGAAACCGTGAAACTCCTACTGCTGGTATATATATTTTTTTATTCCACCTCACCCCCACCCCCCACCCCCAAAGCCTTGGAGTGGAGCAGTTTATAAATCTTATACATAAAAAATTGAATCACGAGCTGCTCCCCTTAAAATAAAAATGATGGCGTTGTTGGGCCATCAACTTGGAGGACTGTTACTCTATATTTATGGGGGGAAAGTGTTAAGGACCCCACAATCATAATCAGATAGGACGCCACTTAGTTTTAAGTGCCTATTAACTGATTCTAAATTGTAGTGGAATGTCTCTGCAAGTACTTTTGACATTCACATTTATATAGCTGCTCTGATCAAAGCTGATGGAAGCATATAGCAAATGAGCCAATGTTAATGCAGCCTGTAAAGCATCACAGAGTGAGTTGCAAGCAATCGTTGATTGTCTCTTTTCTCCTCCTCCTCCTCCTCCTCCTCCTCCTCCTCCTCCTCCTCCTCCTCCTTTTCCCCTTTTCTGTATAGTTATTTTACTATCCCATTTACCCTGCTATTTTCATTGGAGGAACAGAATGATTTTAAGGCCATTCAGTGAGTATGTGTGTCTGTATGTAAAACTCAACTTGGATTATTTTTTCCCCTTAAATTGTGTATTTTTAAAAAATTGTGTTTGGATTCAGTTGGATTATTTTTCCCTTAAATTAACCCTTTGTCATTTATTGATGGATTTTTTGAAAAGACATAACGGCTTGGTTAAAAAAACAATATCTGCATTTCTTCCATATAGAGTTATGGCTATGGATTTTGTATCAAAACAATCCTCTGATGATAAAATGAATTAAGGGTAAATAGTAATTTAATATCCTCTACCATCAAAGTCTTAGATTAATGGGGACCCTATACCACATCCTGATTAAATTGATGTCCACTCTATTTTTGAAAACCAGCGATGGTGCACTCACAACTCTCAGAGGTAAGCCGTTCCACTGGTTAATTGTTCTCACTGTTGGGAAATTTCTTCTTAGTTCTAGGTTGGATCACTCTTTAAGAAGCTTCCACCCATTACTTCTTGTCCTGCCTTGTGGTACTTTATAGAATAAGTCAATCCTCTCTTCTCTGTGACAGCCCCTCAAGTATTGAAAGACAGCTATCATCTCTCCCCCAATCCTTTTCTTTGATAGGCATTTGGTAGGAATACTTTCCTATTTATTATTATTTTCCTTCAGAGAGGTGGGCAAATTTGCTAATGAGTTCTGAATCAAAGACAGTTTTGTTTGTTTATTTCCTCTATTTCTTTTCCCTGACTGCTCTTTAGACGGTCAGATCCTGAAGTTGAAACTCAAGTACTTTGGCCACCTAAAGAGAAGGAAGGACTCACTGGAGAAGAGCCTAATGCTGGGAAAGATGGAGGGCAATAGAAGAAGGGGACGACAGAGAATGAGGTGGCTGGATGGAGTCACTGAAGCAGGAGGCCTGAGCTTAAATGGACTCCAGAAGATGGTAGAGGACAGGAAGGCCTGGAGGAACGTTGTCCATGGGATCGCGATGGGTCAGACACGACTTCGCAACTAACATCAATCCTTTGCTCGCTACAAACAGAGTGGGACTCCTTCTAATGGCATGCTTTGTTCCTCCCCACTGTCTATGACAGTGTCGGCTGGCGACCCCCAGGGGGAGAGCCTTCTCTGTGGGAGCACCCACCCTCTGGAACGAGCTGCCCCCAGAGATCCGGGTGATTCCGGATCTCCCCTCCTTTCGCT
>NW_015386870.1:108897-122086 GCF_001527695.2 Protobothrops mucrosquamatus
TTCAGCGGGCAGGACTGGCCTAGGGGTATTTTAAATTGGTTTTTAACAAAATTTTTAGTATAAGCGGCCTATTGAATATCTATTTTTAATTACTTTTAAATTTTGTATTATATTGTATTATTGTTTTTAAGTTGGCTGTAAGCCGCCCTGAGTCCTCCGGGAGAAGGGCGGGGTATAAATTTAATAAAACTAAACTAAACTAAACTAAACCTGTGATATTCCTACATTATGTTGCAGATTTCATCTTAAATTATAGCTTTCATTATTTCCTCATCTCACAATGCAGAAAACAGTGCTTTAGAATTTTTTTTATTAATTATCATGAAAAGAGGGTTCTTGATACAGAAGGAGAATGGCAGCTACCAAACTACACATAGGACTTGTCTACGGAGATCCTCAGTAAATCCTACACATAGGATCCCATTAACGCAGCAGAGACGCAATACTTCAAATGAAAGAATGACTGCCAATTATCTCCACTTAGATCCCACTCCCATTAGAGAATACCTTCCAAAATTGGCAAGGGGAATCCGTGCTTATTTCGCCAAATCTCAATCCTCCCTCCCTCCCCAGATGGCCTAATAATCTTGCAATGACCAACTTAATTGCTATTCAAGGCATGCACTCTGAATTGTGCCTGGAAACACAAGCAAAAATATGTCAACTGATGCACAGCCTGATTAATAATCTGGACAAGGGTGTTTTGGAGAGGTAGCTCCCCATGTAATACCCTGCAGACGAAAGAGCATTATTGTTTGTTTGACTCAGCTTAGCAAATTGAAATGTGTGCCATTAAGCTAACAAACAACCCAGATGAGCTTTAACTCAATACTAATGAAGGAGGAATCCCACCCAATTAAAACCAGTCACGTGGGCAACCACAATGGAGGAATGTGGGGGCTTTATTTCGGCTTTAATATCTCAGCATCATCTTTCATGAGAAGTGCCCTGAATCAAAAGCCAGAACACGGAAGAGGGGAGCAGAGGGGGAGGTAGGGAAAAGTAGGAAGGAATAACCACATAAGTAAATAGGGAGATTTTCAACTTGCTTTTACTTATAGAGAGTTATTGACTAGATAAATCAAAAGCAGGAAAATGCAGCCATCCCTGGTTTGAGACACCTTCATGTACTGCAGATTCTGCTTAACAGCCTCACTGATAAAAAGCCGCTAAAAAGAAGAAAAATTAACTCTGCAGAGGGAAGTTTATGTCTGTGATTTATGAGAGAAATAGTGGAGGCTACAGCTTGACAGAGAGGTGTAGCCAAAAGAGAATGAATTCCAGCTATTTGCTACACCTATTCCACATTCTTCCCAAAAGCACAGTGCAATTATGACATTAGCCACACTCACGTTTTTCTAAATGCTTTCAACAATTATCCACTGCAAATGTTAAATCATTCCTTATGAGGATATATGTGGACATATATTGTGCTTGAAAGAGCCTACTACTTGGGTATTCAAAAGATGCATGAGCAGAGAAGAGGGTCATCACCATTACTTCCTTACCATGGACTTTGGCTAGTAATGATGGTCGACTGCTTTCATAAGAATGCCGACATTTGAATGCCCACCAGATTTGGCACTTTATGCAACTAGCAATGTCCTTGCAATTCAATTTACTCTCTAGACCTGGATACTCAAATAGTTAAACCTACAAGGAAGAAAGAGGAAGAGGACAGTGTGTGCCTTGCAAACCAATCAGCGGTGTGGCTAGAAGGGATGGGTTTAGAACCAAATGTCCAAAGATGATTTTGAGATAAATGAATCAGTCTGGATCAACATCAGGGGTCTTCAAACTTGGCCCTTTTATGACTTGTGGACTTCAATTCCAATGGCACAGACCAGTGGTGGCGAACCAATGGCACGGGTGCCAGAGGCGGCACTCAGAGCCCTCTCTGTGAGCACGCGTGCCATCGCCCCAGTCCTAGGCTGGGTTTTATAAAACCTTTTCACTTTAGGCCTCTGCCACTGTGTACAAAAAAAAAGGTTCAATCAATCAGTCAATTTCAACTTCTCGCGGGAAAAAAAAAGATCTTGCAAAGTTGGAATTGATTGATTGAACTTTTTAGTCCCACCCTGTCTGCTGTTACCACCGCAGCCACGCCTACCCAATGGGCCATACCCACCCAATGGGCCACGCCCACCCAATGGGCCACACCCACCCGGCACCCGACGATGCATAAGTGGGTTTTGGGTTGCAGTTTGGGCACTCGGTCTCTAAAAGGTTCACCATCACTGGCCCAGACGTTCTGCTTTTTCTGAATCTTATTCTTTTTAATACAGCACATACTTGGGACTTTCCTGATTTTGTTCCACTAGTTTTAATATATACCTATTTCCACCACACAGTTGTCTTCCCAATATGAAGTTATTTGCAATCCCTGAACTAAAATACATCCAGAAAACCTGTGATTTAGATTCCCCCACCACCACCTCTACCAGCATTGAGTTCATTAAAGGGGGCGGGGAGAAAGGATTGATTTGTACCTTTCATTCCAAACTTTGATCGCCGTCCATATTTGTTGATCATAATAAATAGGACCACCAGGAGAACACAGGCAAAAGCCGCAAGACCCACTGCGATAGATACCTATAAAGAACATCCTGGATGTTAGAGGCTCTTGAATGCTCAAAAATCACTTTGTCTTAATAGAAGTAATCTTATTTTTACAGTCACTGATGAGAATTCTGAAAGTAACTAAATCATTAAAATAATTAAACTGTCTTTTTGTCAAATAAAGCAAGAACAACATAAATATTATAAGTTTCTCTTATATATTAAAATGAAAGAGAAGCATATTTATATGCATATTTATATGATTCAGAGAGAAAGAAATAGACAAACTTAAGAAATACATGACAGAACAAGAAACCTGTCAGGAGCAAGGAAAAGAATAAAGCTATAGCAGAACAAGGAACACACATTCAACTTTTTTCCCTATTAAATTAATAACACATCCTTCAGAGTTAAGTATTAGAAAGGTTTGGCACACCGTTTAATTCCTTTAAAAACATTTAATTAAATATATTATTGCTCTAGAATTCAACTAATTGAGTTAAATACCTTCCAATATTTGAGCTCAATTATTATTGTGTCCTTTGCTGTTGGACCAAGTTATCAAGTCATTTTATTTTGGTCATCCACCAATATAATATTCAAAAAAATATAATTACAGCCATCCCACTAAGATAATTATCAAAAGGATACAAAAAAACCACACTAAAATTTAGATCAATTGTACAAGTTAAAATTTTAATACCATTATTTAGGTTTTTGTTATTTGTTTCCATTTAGGTGCTGCCCATCTCCAACAGAATCTAAGAGACTCACAGTGTAACAGTCTTAAAACTAAGATGGAAAGTTTCAAGTTTTAAAGAGAAAAGTGAATAGAGTGGAAATGTATATAATCTGGGCAAAAGTATAGAGACATAACTGAAGATAAAATTTTAAAAGCTAACATGAATTATAAAATCACTATGTCACCAAGATCTACAGATAATAATCTATGTGTAATATTAATACTGCAAGTATATGAATTATAACAAATGAATTATCATCATCATCATTTAATTTAATTTAAAAGACTCCAAAGGTACCAACTGCAATTCCTGGCTTTCTGCGCTGTTAAGAAGTCCACAACTCTTAAAGTTGCTCCAGTTAGGTCTAAACAAGGATAAACTGGCTAAAGAATTCTCTTACACTGATAAAAAAATATTTATTTACAGAAACTGTCACATAATATAGATACAATAAATAGTGAAGGGAAACTAATATATATGTCTCTCTGTGTGTGTGTGTGTGTGTGTGTGTGTGTGTGTGTATGTATATGTCTCTTTCTCTCTCTCTGTGTGTAGTTTTCTTAATGCTCAACAGAGGGCATTTGTTTGGAGCCAATGATGGTCAAAGATATGGAGCTAATCTGAAACCTAGCATCAATCACTCCTGGGAACAAATTTCCATTTCCATTTGTACACCTTGGTGAACTTTCCTTCTGCATCAAAACAAGCAAGGGGGAATGAAGAAGCTGAAGGCAATTTAAATCAAAACATTATATATTTAAACCAACAGCCCTCAAAATGGCAACGGGCTTATGATACTTTACAGGATAATCAATTCAGCTGGCAGACATTTTAAGGCAGCAAAGGACCACAGTCATAAATGGGAAGTACTAATAGGAAAAAAAATGCATTATAATCAGGACAATACTTGTACCAGTTAAAGAAAGGCATTTTGTGATAGTTTTATCCAGAAGGGCAGTTATATTTAAAGCACCTGAACATCTTGACACCTTAAAGAGTCACCTTTATAAAACAGAATTTATGAACTGGAATTGGATTCATCTGATGGAGGAGATTTCTATCGTATAAGTGTTTGTGCCTTACTGAACATATTTGCTTTAAACAATCACAACCAGCCCTTCCTGAGATGTTAAAATCTTGTTTGTGTTGGACAGTAATTCTTGATATAAGAAAGGACTTGTGTAAGAGTGCCATTAGATGCATCTGCAAATTGTTAGGAAACATGATGTTAACCACTTGAGGGCATTTCACACATTCCAGATTTTGTAAAGGGTGAGTATACTAACAACTACAAATGAAGCAATGTGTGAGTGAGGTCAAGTCATTTTGACAAAGAGGTCTGCCACGTTGGCATATTTAGCAGAAAGACAAGATTTGCTGAGGCCCCAATCAAAGTGGGAGGCCCAGGCTCTCTGCCATGTAATGGGAAAAATGACCCACAAACAACATTCAAGGCCAACAACAGGAGATGTTGTGTATAGCTGAAAAAGTTTTGCAAAGGGTGGAAAGATAGCAATGGGATCCATAAATAAGGCAGGAGAAAAGCAAAAGAGAAAAGAATGAAAATTAGTTTTGCTGGAGGCAGCTCAGATACTTCTGGTAAACATATTGACAGATAATTTATCCTTCATTTTTGGGTGCACAGCAAGACTTGTCTTAAAAGATCTACTCTTCCTTATTGAGAAAATATTCTTCCTACTCTGTGCTTTGATTGTAAACCCGACTTCTTTTCAAAATGAAATACACATTGCATAAAATAAAGAGATGTTTTCTTGCTTGCAGGATATTGTCTTCTCCAGTCTGGAATAATCCTCATATTTTATACATGTTGTGTTTTATCAGATCTGCCTAGGTTGGTTGTTGTTTTTTTCTTCCTGCTTTGTTTTCAACAAGTGGAAAAGTTGGGGAGCCAAAACAGGCACGGGGAAGGGAAACTTGCGTGACTGTTGTCCTTAAGGAACAGAAACTGCATGCAATGCACATGAGCGCCACAGCAAAAACGAGATATGACATTTTTCTCTGCCCTGTTATTCCATTTGCTCATTCAACTATTTTTTTCCCCCAGCATCTTTCTTCTCTCCAAAGTGGTAATACTCCAGGGAATTCTTGAACATCCATTTTTGCTGTGTTTATCAAATGGCCCTAAGAATGGGAAGACTTACTTATTACGAATCAGGTATGGAGGGATCTTATTGAGAGTTAGCACATTGTGTTCTACAAGCTGAATGCAGCTTGATTCAAATACTACACTAACCTAAATTGGCTTCGCAAGGTTACAGCCCTGTGAATTGAAAGAACCTGGTGACTTCCAAAGTAAGATGAATCAGGTCATCGTGTAAGCCACCATATGGTCTACATGTTCAGGGATAGATGATGATGCGAATGCAGCAACCATATTCAGATTTAGCATAGAAACCACCAGTTTATCCACCCACTTTTCTTCACATACAATTCCTAGGCACTTAATTGCATAATCCCTTTGCCCCTATGGCAGAGAACATTCAAACCCAGATATGCTGCTTACCGGTCAACAATGAGGCAAAAATGAAGCCTTTTTAGAGTTCAATTACCATCAAAACAAATAAATAATCTAGGCATTAAATCGGAAAGGGGAGAAGGGAGAGGGATCAAGGGCAGGGGAGCAGATCTGGACTGCAAAAACTGTCCTTTACAACAGGACAACTTTAGGTTAGGGATCCGATTTATGACCAGTGGTGGGATATGTTGGGAACTGCAGTTCAACAGTATCTATTTTCCCATCTGAAATATTGGCATTGTCAGAAGCAATTGTCAAACTAAATTAATAGATCACAGCCCAGAAGAACCAATAAGCTAAAGATATTTGGTTCTCGCACTAGCCTGGATATAAAGGTAATGTAGCATTCCAACTGAGGGAGAGATGATGATGTTTAAAATATCAATAAAATAATATTTTATTTTTATTTCAACAGCTTAAACATGCTCATCTGCAAGATCCTAGAGCGATCCAAGTCCTTATTTCAGTGTGAGCGTGTCTCTCTGTGTGTTGAATAGGATTCTATTCACTGGGAAGTCATTTTAGTTTCATAAACGGGCAGTCCAACTTATTGACCTTCTGTGAATTCCCATGCTCCTGAGAAATAAGGACGTATTTAGTTTCCTTCTTGGAATCAGGCAGGAAGGAGGACTCTTTGCAACTCAAAAAGGCATGTCTGATTATCTTTCCCCCAAGAGCCTGTCAAGCAATCTCCTTTGCTAGGAATGCATTCTAAAGAAGAGTCCTCTGAAGGAGAATGATAGGATGATATTTGTTTGATTCTGCAATCATACACATGACTTTGTTCTATCCAGCAGCACAGTGCTAGATCAACTTACAACATGGAAGCAGCTAGTAAACCAGAGCCCTGGCCAGGATTATTGATGACATGAGTGAGTTAGCTGGGCTTTGACTTACCATCTCAAGAGAACTCAGTAATTGTGGTTCATATGATATTTCTGGCTAGACAAGGTGTTAAGCTGCGATCCCACAGAAACCCCCAAAATATAAATCAGTGGTGAAGATAAAATTATTTCCCACTGTGAAGTCACAAAGATCTTACCCCAAAGGTGTCTTCCTCTGGCTTATGTGTCACTGTGATAAGAGGGGAAGGACTTGGACTGTACTCATCTGAAACCAAAGGAACAAAAGGGGAAAAAAAGTTTATTTCGCAGCTCAGAAAAATCCGTACATACAAGATATTATATTTCACATGGTATATATATACTATATGATTAATTCTTAGAAAAATCCCTGTTCATTCCTTCCTACACCTACCCCAATATTGTCTTATAGTTTATTTCCTTCCCACATCCAGTTGAAACATCCTGTACTTATGTTTTTCCCATTTTTTCCCCTGCTCGCTACTCCAAGTTGTATTAATGACTGTTCTACTCAGGAAGCTTTTAAAATAGTCTCTTTATTTCTAGGTTGATGCTGTTATTTGGACACTCCTACCTCTCTGCTGTCACATTTATCTCAATTAATGGTTCTGATCTTTCTAAATTAGCAATCTCTGCCATCCGTTGGTGAAAAGACACAGGGAACTTTAAGTTAACATCTTTTCAGAGTAACACCCTAACCCATGCATCCAATCAACTTAAAAATATAACAAAAAACTAAAAGGATGCTGAATTAGAGTTGGAAGGACCAAGATGGGCTGTCTTGGGTGGTATATTGCCTTTGGACATGTAGACTCCAACTCTTGAACCGATGACTATCTCCACGTCTGATAGAAGTTCTAAATTTCAGTTGTCTGTCCCTGGGACAAGTTCTTTTTTCCTGCAATCTTGATTTGCATGAAAGAAGAAAGAAAGGAAGCCCTCTCTCTTTTCCTACCCCCCCCCTTTTTAAAAAAAAAAAAAAAAAACCTGCTAACTTTAATCTGATGACAATATACACTTGTTTGTCAAAAGGAACATATCCACTTTTCAGGGGCTGTCATGTTTTCTTCTGAAATGATATACGGTAGCTAGGGTGTGAAACCTACAGCAAAATGTCACAGTATGGAATGTGTCTAGTCAGGTGACCAGCCAGCCATGCCTTTTCTCAATATTATTTTTCCTTCACTCGTCTAGTTTTCCCTTTCGTGATCAAGGAGAAAAGGTACCATCTTCAACAGGGCTGTTTTTGCCTTCTCCCCTCCCTCCCTCACCACCCTTCATTTCTTTCATTTTTACTTCCATTAAATCCCAGGAAAAGCTGCCACTGTTTTAGCTATATAAGCTATATAAGCACTCATAACCTTAGGAGCAAATTAGGAAATACTAGTGCAGAGGTAGGCAACCTTGGCTCTTTTATGACTCGTGGACTTCAACTCCCAGAATTCCTGAGCCAGCCATGCTGGCTCAGGAGTCCACGAGTCATAAAAGAGCCAAGGTTGCCTACCCCTGCACTAGTGTGATCTGCAGAAAAATTCAATTGGATGAAAGAAAATGCACTTTAAATCTTTTTTTTTCCAAAGCAAAAGAGAATGGCACTGAAATTCTCCAGGGTGAAGTGTGCACTCTAGCTCTTTTTTCATGATGAAGTGCTTTTCATTGTTCAACCTCAGTGAATTCCAAATATTTTCCCCATCTTCATGCCCTCCAATTCAGTTAGACTGTATTATGTGAGCAGGTTTAACGCCTGGCAGATGCAAGCTTCAAGATTGAGGCTATATTCCATCAAGCTGAAGTTAAAAATGTTATCCAGAGGAGTTGGATTAAAACATCACCCCACGTGCCATCGTTTGGTTAGTTCTGGTCTTGCCTTAATTTGGCCATGGTGGTTAGTTTACAACTTATTATGCAATGCAGAACCAATACAATGTGATTTGTTCAATAAGCCACAGGTATGCGAAGCAACTCCAGCTGGGATGGTGTGAAGGCACACAATGCATGCACAGGATTGTGTCACTTCATTCCAAATCTAATTCATTCCCCAATGGGAAACAAATCATTTTTGGAAGGGATGCAACACCAGATTCCCAAAAATTAAAGACGAGCAATCATTTGTCTTTGATCTACAGCAGGGGTGTCAAACTGCCGGCCCGTGGGCCAGACACGCCACATGGAAGCAATGGCAAAACTAACCCAATACGAGTTTGACATGCCTGATCTACAGTATGTCAACATACAACATGACTAGAGGTCTGATCATCAGGTTAAAGGGAGCAGTTATTTCAAACTGGTCCTCTCAGTGCTTTGATTGTATGCCCTAAAACCTCTGTGTGATGTCAAGGGAGATATCCACACAACTCACATGTTAGTTTTAGCAAACCTGCTGCCTTTATACCAGAGGTCTTCAAACGTGGCCCTTTTATGACTTGTGGACTTTAACTCCCAGAATTCCTCAGCCAGCATGCCTGGCTGAGAAATTCTGGGAGTTGAAGTCCATAAGTCATAAAAGGGCCATGTTTGAAGACCCCTGCTTTATACCCTCAAAAATATTTGGGTAAGCAATCCAGAGCTACTGAGAAACAGGTGGCATATAACTTAATAAAATTATTATGCTCAATTTCTTTTCCAGGGATGTCCTGCCCTTTGATCCCTGCCTAAAAGTTGTTCTTACTGTTCTAACAAAAACAAAAATCCTTGGTTAAAGGTCTGAGTAATACAGAGGAATTGTAGTGTGATCAAACAGGCAAGGAAAAAACTTACATGTGACAAAGATATCTGAAATGCCTGTAAAAAACAAAAAAGGGATAAAGACGAAGGGAGGGGAGAGAGAGAGAGAGAGAGAGAGAGAGAGAGAGAGAGAGAGAGAGAGAGAGAGAGAGAGAGAGAGAGAGAGAGAGAGAGAGAATGGTTATTGGTATCATTGGAGAACAATTGTGATGCTATTAGTAAACAGTAAGCTACTGGCTGAATTCCGCTTCTCTGATTTAAAAGAATTTTCAAATAAGTTTTGAAATAGGGTATATGAAGGCATATGAAGGGGTGGGTGTTGAGTAGGAAGTAGCCACATGCCCTAATTTACAGAGGACATTACAGACAACATTCCTCTATAAAAAAAAATCCTTCTGTTTTAGAAGGCTGCTTCAAATCTGATTTACAAAATAATGGGAGTTAAAAGAGCCCAATTTAGCTATCAATTGTTAATATTTAATAATCAGGCACAGTCTTCCCCATTACAGGGTGGTGAACTAGAATCTTATTTAAATTATATTAGCTGCATTAAAATCTACCATATGCAAGAGTCATCCCCTTTAATTAACTAACTTGTTGGCAATACAGTTCCTCTTTTTAGAAGTGGTATGTGAGTACCTATACTTAAAGTATTCCAAGCTAATTAGATGCAGAGTGGAATTCGGGGTGCGTATTTGGTCTCCAAACCAAAAACTCTGCTTATCCGTAGAGCTTAATATTGGAGTGTCCAATCTTGGCAATTTTGAGACCTGTGGACTTTAACTCCTTGAATTCCACAGCCAGCATGGGGAAATGGTTTCAAAACAACACTTGCTATTTGTGCGAATTGCACCTTAGTTAGAAGCTTATCAGCCCAGAAATTCTAAACGCATTTTTCTCTATCTTAACAACTTCTTCAACCATAAGATTTGGATTTTTAATCCGCTCTATATATCATTAATAAGGTTCCATGAAGACAAAACATAAATAATAAATCAGGATATCTCTGGCATTGTGCTTTCCCTATATTACAAAATGTCAAATTTTATTGTGGGAGGTGACTAATAGATGCTCTGCATTCTCATGACAGCAGGCCAGATGGTAATATGTACGGTATGTCTAAATGCCTGAAAAAAAAATAATTCTACTAGGACTTTCTTAAGATAAAAAGAAGAAGGCACTATGTAAATCCTGTTACTTTAGCTGGACGACAACCTCATTTGTTGAAAAGAGAAAAAGTATTAATTACAGACTCTTATTCATGCTCTTATAGACAGAGCAACTTTTTGGGGGGCAGTTATTCCTGCATAGAAGAGCAGAATTACAGAATAACGACGTTGGACGGGACCTTAGAGGTCCTCTAGTCCAACAGGAGACCCTATACCATTCTGGACAAATGACTATCCAGTCTATCCAGTGATGAAACACTGACAACTTCTGATAAATTCTGGAGGCAAACTGTTCCACTGATTAATTGTTCTCACTGTCAGGAAATTTCTCCTTAGTTCTAAGCTGGATCTTTCTTTGAAAAATTTCCATCCATTCCTTCTTGTCTTTGCCCTTTATGGGCAACTGGACAAAAGATTGCTTAGTCTGGCATCCAACTTTCAACAAGAGTCAGCCAGATCATCTCCAAACAGCTGACCTACTGATAACTTTCCCCATTTATGTATCTCCCCGGATCCACTACTCAAAGGTATTATCCTTCTGAACACGGAGGTTCCATTTAGTTACTGCATCAAATAGCTCTAATAGGTTTGCCTTCCATTCATTACCAAAAACCCCCTTTTAAAGGTCATCCACAAGGAGACCCTTCCTCTGAAGTTTAGGTGATGAATTCTATCAGTTAATTGAGTGTATGTGACATTTCATTTTGGAAATTTAACTTTAATGTGATCCAATCAAACTCTTAATCAACTTTCTGAATCAAAGCAACTGATTCGGTTAAAACTGTCAGATCAAATCAGATAGTCTGGATGTCTTTTGCACACACACTGATTAGTATCTGAAGTGGTTCAGTTGAAACCAGATTTGATCCAGTAGCTTCAGTTTTTATTTGGGGGCAGGGAGATAAGAGTTAGATCTGGGATATGCTGTTTACGCTAGCTTTCCAAGTGGGGCCTTCTCCAAGAGGTTTGGAAACCAAGAATTGAAACCTTAACTGGACCTGACTCATGTGTTAGTGAGATTTGTTAGGAAAAGAAGGAACAGAAGGAGCACCATCACCGTTCAATCCAAGAGGAATTTCTCTTTTCTTCTACTTGGAAAAAAGCTGCAAAAATCTTCCTCAGTAACAGAAACACTGTAGTAAATTATTTACTACAAATGGCACTGAAGGCAAAATTAAATTAAATTAAACATTCACATTGTACTGTTCCACTTTGGTTGTTGTCCTAATGTTATTGTTTATTCATTCATTAGGGATACTTCCCACCTTTCTTTCGGGAGTTGAATTTGTTCTTCACAGTAACCATCATTTAGAGGTGGGCTAGGCTGAGAGACAATAACTGGACTAGAATCAACACTCAGTCACTGGTCTCAGTCCTCATCTTTGGGGGGGGGGAAAGTCCATTCCATAGAGAAGAAATTAGGTACTCCACATTGCATGTAAACAAACTTTATTATGTGCTGTAAAGAAATTTGATGTGCACTTAGAGTTACACAGTGCAAATAGAGTAATTTTTTTTAAAAACCCAAGTGGAGCAGCACAATATGAATATTGCATATTGTCTAATTGGATCCTCCTATTATAAAGCTTCCTTTATGTTTTGCATTTATATGTCTCAACCAAAATGGGATATAAGCACTCACCCCTTTAATTCTCAGCATTACTCTTGAAATGAAGGAGGCTAGCCCTATATCATTTCATTTCTTAGATTTATACCCCGACTTTCAACAAAAGCTCAAACTGATGTTCATTACAATCTCTCCATATATTTATCCCCATATTAAAAAAAAAACAACATCTGGGATGGGATGGGTTGGGCCAAGAGGCAGTGATGGTCCAAAGTCCTCAGTTGAACTTCCATGACTGAGGCTGAACATCAATCTTGGTTTCCCCATTAACCATGGTGACTTTGGAGTATATAGATGTCATCATTAAAAAAAATGCATTTTTAAAAAAGTGCACATGGAACCCATATATGTGTGTGTGTGTGTGCGCGCGCGCGCTACAAAAAAGCTTGCCCGCCCCTTGCTATAAACTTGTCAATCTCTCACTTGGAAATGGTTTCTCCAGAAAATGTCCTCTGACGGTCTGGTTGGCTGTTCCCAAGTAGTTGGTAGCCACGATGGTGTAGTTGCCATTGTTGTAATGAGTGGGATGGTTGAACAGCAAACAGCCATCTGTGATATCCCCACCCTGGTAGACATCCATGCGGATGAAGGCCGTCTGTCTAAGAAACTGGCCGTTGTACAGCCAATGAATTTGGGGTGGAGGGTTCCCATGCACCGAAAACTCGATACAGTGTTCCATATGCCGAATAGGTTCCAGTAGGCTGAGGATACGGGGAGGAGCTAGATAGTGGAAGAGAGAGGCAAACAAACATTAACGGTCATCCACAAAGTGTTAAGGGGGGAAAAAAAATCACAGATGGACCTAAACTCTCTAAACTCTGTTGAAAGCACAACTGGATTCAACTTTCAAACAGTCAAACATTCCATTTGTATTTTAAGATCATGTAAAGTCTGCAATATATTAAAATATACATTTTCCTAACAAGGGAGGGAGGGAGGGAGGGAGGGAGAGAGGGAGGGAGGGAGGG
>NW_015386870.1:122116-149616 GCF_001527695.2 Protobothrops mucrosquamatus
GGGAGGGAGGGAGGGAGGGAGGAAGGAAGGAAGGAAGGAAGGAAGGAAGGAAGGAAGGAAGGGTACAAAGTTGGGGGTGCTTTGCATCTAAATTTCCCTGAATGGCAAACAGCTCAGCTCCTGATAATATAGGCTGGGAAAGCTGTAGCCTATATATGATATGAAACTTGCTTGATTTTTTATGAGCAATGCAACAGAAAATAGAGAAAATAAACCTGGAGTCAAAGACTTCAAACTCTTTAAATTATAGCATGATGATATACTGCAAGGGTGGGCAATGCCGTGGCCTAAAGGGTACATATCTTCCTCCAAGGTTGGGTTACCAAAATTAAGGGGCAAAACCCACAGACTCCCCCACCTTTCTTTTGCAGGTTTTGTACAGAAATAAGAAAAGAATATTGCATTTTAAAATCATGGAAAAATTGCCAACACTGTCCTGTTTCCAGCAGTTCTTGCAATCTATGTAAATGTAAACAATGTGGATGTAAACAAACCATGGCCTAGTCCCAACAAGGAAGAAGCCCATCCCTTAAATATTTCAGTAGAGTTTGGTGTATGCAATCAACTGAGTTTACATAATGCAGCTTTAAATCATTTGATAGGACTATCAATATTATGGACCATTCAGATCCTTTTCAATATTTCATTTATTGTTTTCTTGCTACACACGGGTAGGAATCTACATTTATACTACTGTGTATAAACACAGACTGTACAGGACTCCATGGGCATTCTATAGAGATAAGCCATTTTCTGCCACTCACATGATCCAGAAAGGCACGTAAGTACATGCATATTAGCACGGATTTCCAAAGATATGACTCATCTCGTTCAAATGTCAGAGCCTTCACCCAAATATAAGCCTCTTCACTGTCAAATTCTCAGACTGAAATCCACAGTGGACTAGTTAGCATGCCACAAGAGAAGCTTCAAGAAGGAAAAGTGAAGCTACTTGTGCATTTGAAATCTACTGGCAGCTTAATGCATCTTTTTAATTTTTACTTGCTGCCCAAATCAGCAGGCCATTACTATTAGAAGCGAGCGATGCTTTTTCAGTCTGACAGCTGCACTGGGAATTTCATTAATATGCCGAGTGAAGTTGTATTAAGTCTACGTTGGGATGAAGAATCTGAGGTCCTCCAGATGTTTCTTAACTACAACTCCCAGAAATCCCAGTTGGAAGTAGGCTTAATGTTGGATTGATTTCTGATGCTGGGAATTGTAGTTCCACAACATCCAAGGGCCACCTTACTCTGTGTTGTAAGCTGAAAGAAGCAGTGGCCATTGTAAGTACTAATATTGCTCTTCCATTTTTCATCCTAATAAATCCTGGAAAAATCTCAACATACTTGAAAGAAATGTCCCAGGTCTCAATACACACACATTTTTTTTAAAGGAAAAATTCTCCAGCTAACTTCTGACTCAGGAAAAGTGCACAAAAACCTCCCATAACAGGATTTCCCCTCCTTGAACCCATCTCTTCTCCCCCCGCATTGACTTACAGTATACAGTGAGGAGTACGCTGGCATTAGACATTCCTACCACATTCTCAGCTATGCATGTGAGCAGGAACCCATTGTCTTCACTGGTTACATTCACCAGGGTTAAATTGATGGAATGAACATTAGTCCAGTTGGCATTTGTCTGAAAATCACCAGCAGAAAGATAGTTAGCATAAAATAAAAAAGAACTGATCCCACATCGACTGAATGTCCCAGAATAGCCTTGCCCAAATAGATGAGATTCAACTTACATCAGTTTGTTTATTAGTGACTGTTCAAAGTTACAACAGCACTGAAAAAAGTGACTTATGACTGTTTTTTTCACTTACGACCGTTGCAGCGTCCCCATAATCACGTGATCAAAATTCATCTGCTTGGTAACTGGTTCATACTTTATGACTGTTGCTGTATCCTGGAGTCACATGATCTCTTTTTGTGACCTTCTGACAAGCAACGTCAATGGGGGAAGCCAGATTTGCTTAACAACCGTGTTGCTAACTTAACAACTACAGGGATTCACTTCACTGTGGCAAGAAAGGTCATAAAATGGGGCAAAATTGACTAACAAATGTCTTGCTTAGCAACAGAAATTTTGGACTCAACTGTGGCTATAAATTGAGGACTACCAGTATGTTCCATATATCTGAAAAGCACCCAGATTGGAGGACACTGCTTTAAAGCACAACATTAAACTTTTTATAAATTACCCAAAGCCGTCTGAAATTAAAGGATGAAAGAAAGAAAAACCTTTGACATGATTCTCCAGGTAGGCAGAATAATTGTTTGAAATTCTTTTTTTGGGGGGGAAGCAAGGGAGCGTCGTTATTATTACGCAAAAATCAAGAACATTGGGGCATAACCTCAAATTGACAGGAGGGAAGTTCAGAAGTCATGTTAGGAAGTGTCACTTTACAGAAAGAGTAGTGGAAGCTTGAAACCAACTTCCAGAGGAGGTAGTGGGTCAAACATCAGTAACTGAGTTTAAACATGCTCGGACCAAACACATGTCCATCATCCAACAAAAATAATAATAATAATAACAAAATAATAGGAAGGAAGGAAGGAAGGAAGGAAGAGATGGAGGGAGGGAGGGAGGGAGGNGGGAGGGAGGGAGGGAAGGAGGAAGGAAGGAAGGAAGGACAGGGAGGAAGGGAGGGAGGGAGGGAGGGAGGGAGGGAAGGAAGGAAGGAAGGAAGGAAGGAAGGAAGGAAGGAAGGAAGGAAGGAAGGAAGGAAGGAAGGAAGGAAAACGAACTCAAAGTGCAGACTTGATGGACCACTAAGTCTTTTTATGTTGTCAGTTTTCCATGTTTCGATTTAACTTTAGCTTCTTACCTGATGCGTGTTGATAGAGCGCAGGTTGACCACAATCCAGTCAACATCTGGCAAAGGAGAACCGGACCCATTGCATGTGATAACAGCATTTTCACCTTCACAGACGGTCAGATTCACATGGCTGACACTGATCTCGGGCAAATCTGGAGGAAGCCAGCCAACATCAACAAGGGATGTTTAACCAAAGCAGATCAACATAAATTACAACCCTCATTTTCCTAACCTGGTTTTAAGCCTAATCTAACTTACAATGTTGTAAATTGAGAGTCTGGGGAGACTTAAAGTATTTTATACTTCCCGTATTTCTACAACGTCGATATGTCTCAGGGAGAAAATTTATTTTTCTACTACCCTTGTACTGGAAATCCTTGTTTAGGTAAGAGATGCTGGACATATTGCAGTACACTATGTTCGCAATTATGTACAACCGCAGTAGAGTTGTCTTCCTTCTTAACCACTGTACAGAAATGGCAGTGAATGCTATTGGATCTTTGTTTTTTCAAGACTCCTCATAAAGAAAAATGTACAGCTGGAGTCCATCCAGACACATTCAATCCAAAAATTGAGCTAAAACCTTTTTTTCACATAAGGATTAATAAGAATTAGAAGCTGATAGTTAGAAGGCTATAGAATGTTCCACATATAGCAATAATAGCCATCTTGGCTACGATAAACATTGTTTTAAAAATCCATAGATGCAAACCTGATGTGACAGTTGGCTCCATGAAGCATTCCTTTAAGGTACACAAGACTCTTTGTAGGAGAATAAATTTTTATAAATAAAGGAATCATTATTTACTAAAGCAAACTAACTAGGCTGGTCTTCTGGGAACTATCACAAAGTGTGCAACTTTGTCAAATTACCAATAACTCTTCATCAGGCAAAATAATTAAGAGGCCTGGAAAAAAAAGCGGGGGAGGGGAGAAGCAGCAGCAAAACACGTGGCTGATCTTAAAGTCACATCTGTCCTAGATTAAATTCTTGATACAGTGAATGTCAAATTGAGTTTTCTCGGGGACCATGGGTGGCTTTTCTAAAGCTTTCTGGGAAATGTTTGTGCAAATTCACCATCTGTGAAAATATGCATAACACCTGTTTTCACTGTTGCCATTCTTCGTAAGGTGCACAGATTCCATAGTTTACAGCTAATCCTTGACCGACAACCGCCATTTAGTGACTGTTCAAAGTTACAACAGCGCTGGAAAAATGATTTATGACCATTTTTCACATTTATGACCATTGCAACATCTCTGTCACACAATCAAAATTCAGATGCTTGGCAACTGGTTCATCTTTATGACCGTTGCAGTGTCCCAAAGTGATGTGACCCCCTTTTGCAACCTTCTGACATGCAAAATCAATGGGGAAGCCAGATTCACTTAACAACCCTGTTACCAATTTAACAACTGCAAGCGGTTTACTTAACAACTGTTTTGCTTAGCAACAAAGGTCTTGGGCTCAATTGTAGTCGTAAGTCAAAGACTATCTGTACATGGCCAAAGCAAAACACCATAGCTTCTTCACCCCATTCTTTAGAAACTATTCCCCTATGTCAGGGATAGGCAACCTTGGCTCTTTTATGACTCGTGGACTTCAACTCCCAGAATTCTTGAGCCAGCATGGGGGAACTATGGCCCCCTCATGACTTGTCGACTTCAACTCCCAGAATTCCTCAGCCAGTATGGGGGAACTATGGCCCCTTCATGACTTGTGGACTTCAATTCCCAGAATTCCTCAGCCAGCATGGGGAAACTATGGCCCCTTCATGACTGGTGGACTTCAACTCCCAGAATTCCTGAGCCAGCATGGCTCAGCATGGAAACCTCTCCCTTTCCCCTCAGCATGGCTGGCTCAGGAATTCTGGGAGTTGAAGTCCAAGAGTCATAAAAGAGCCAAGGTTGCCTACCCTGTTTTGCTTTGAGGATATGTTTTATGACCAACTGAAGCTTCCTTTTGAAGCTCCACTCATTCTTAATAGACGGGCAGACACATACATACATACAGAGAGAAACTTCAACAATATATTTTAGAAAGAGTGCAACCCATGCAGGAGTCCAGAACTCTGTTCCACTTTTTTCTCCTGCATTTTAACACACACACACATCTCAATCATGTTTCCATAGCAACTCGACATGCTCAGTTCCTATTAAACTGCTTTACAATCACCTTTTTCCTCCTTTTACATGTTTCCTCCCTAAATAATTGTTATTTTTTTTTCTTTGAAGTCTCCAGATCAACTGATACCTCTTCTCTTCCAGGTGGGGGGTGCCATTTTGACTGTCTAAACAGCATCCATCACAGCTTGAGTATGAGAAGTAGAGAGAATAATTTAGTGACTGGGGAGTCCTTGGTGTTCTCTAAGCTTGATTATTTGCTTGCAGATGTTTTATTACCTAACTAGGTAACATCATTAGTGCTAGTCTATCATCCACGACGTTACCCAGCTAGATAATGAAACATCTCCAAGAAATCATCAGGTTCAGGGAACACCAGGGACTCCAGAGTTCAACCTGAGTTATAGAGATTAGAGTTTAGTAAGCTAGCTTCCACTCAATCATGGAGACACAAGCTTGGCTAGAGAAAGCTAAGAATCCCTTTCATACAAGCAAGAAGAACTCCAATTAAGGTGGAAGTATCTAAGCAAGGAGAGCTTGCCTTCCAGTTGTCTTGGAGAGAACTACAGGGGCAGGCAGAGATTGAAATTTATTACCTTGCTTAGGAAATTAATGTTCATAAATCCACTCCAGGTTACAGCAAGTAATGTTTTCCCCGTTCACCTTTGCTATGGATTCAGTGGTCTTAAATGGTCCTTTCCAACTTTAAACATTTATGATTTCCTCCCCAAAAAACATATCTTCTTTGAAATAATATGCGAAAACAAATTCTCATAAATCAAATTAAATGGCTCTCTGGTGGAAATATTGTACTGGAATTCTGGTCAGCAATATAATATACCAAAGAGATGTAAGCACGAATCTCTTTTTCTCTTAATTTAAATTGAAACGGGAAGATACGGGTGTCCTTGGAATTAAGATACTTGAATTGAAACAGTTTCCTTGGCAACAGAGATCTCTTTACTATCATCCCCTATTTTCATGCTTAAGAATGGCTCTCCTCACAACTTTGATGGTGTTGCTTTTGCTCCCCAGCAAATCAAATCAAAGCAAAACAAAACAAATGGAAACTCTTTTCATTTGACTTGAACCTAGACAGGTTTTTCAGTATATTGTTCTCTGTTTTCCATGTGCAACAGCAAGAATTAATCTGGTCCTATCAAAGCTATGCTTACTTGGAACTTCATCATTGTCAAGGGTAACATGAAGGCTACTGAAATTATTTTCTCTTTTTAAGAACTGAAACTGCACTCAACAGCTCTCATGGGAAAGTCAAGGACTTGGCTTGAGTAGATATTTTTACTGCCGATGGTAAACACTTTTAGTAACAAAGATCAGCTTCTACAGACTCTAGGAATGTCATCATATATATTTCCATGGGTTCAAAAGTTTAAATACTGAATTCACAACAACAAATGTTATTATTCTATCATATCAGCAAACTGTAAAACTAACACAGAGAAAAGAGTGGGACATATTTGTAATAAATCACCACCCCTGCAGTCAATCCCAATCTAGGGTAGTCTATCCTTTTCAATATGGTCTTTCATACAAAAATGACAGTCTTGCTAATTTTGTCACTCTTTCAGTATAACAGACTGTAATCTGCTTTTCAGGCTGGACTGTGGATGCTATATGCCCTTATTTTACATAATGATCTGTCAGGACTCTACATTAAGTTGCAGTTCAGAAGATTTATTGCTCAAGCCTATAAATAAGAATTGAATCAACTAAAGTGCAAGACTAAATTGGTGTCAGATAAGGGTAAATGGATTTCAATAGGGGTTAGACTTAAACCATTTGTGGGAATGTAAGGACTCTAGGCTGATGACTTGCTTAATTCCACCTCCACCCCCAGCTCTGCCTGACCTTCTCTTACATGATCCTTGTTTTCTCCCAGGATGCTTGTTTTCCTTCTTGCTACCTCCAGCCTTCATTGCCATAGAAATGCACACATGTGCATGTTCTCAAGTATTTAGCATCTAATATCTATATCCTTCCATCTACTTCCAAAAGCACATAGTTCGGTCATAATTTTAATTAGTATTTTACTCTGAGTCAGAAGAGTTACAACTTTCCTGGTCCTGATACAAATCTACCCAAGATTAATATTAATTAAGCAAGAAAGACAGACACGAGCATCAAAATGTAATTTGAACCTTTATAGGAAGGAAGGAATCTTAATTCTTGCACCAAGAATTCTCATCTTATTCAGTTCTGTTTTGCTTTTTGTTTGATGCATAAGCTGAGATATATATAGTATTTGAATATTTGAAAGTCATCCACTATGGGTGGATCCACAGTACATTAGTTTCACTTTGGAATTAAGACCAGGCAGTGTAGAATTCCAAGATCTGGGGGACAAATCTGGAAGGCAATAATTTCAGGAGCATTTCTCCTTATGTATTATTCAAGTGCTATGTGAGGACTTTTACCCGGAGGAAAATAAATGAAACTGGTAGCCATGTATATCATTGATGCTCTGGTTCTTATCTTTTCCATCTGTTCTTTTTTTTAAAAAAAAAGGAAGAAAAAGAAAGAAAGCCACATGCAACTCTAGAATATACGGAAGACAGCCACAAAGATGCAGCTGTTCAAAATCTCAGGAGATTCCTAATAAATAGGTTTGGCTGACACACAAGGTGATAAAGCCAAAGATACGCTGATGAGAGGACCAGGGAAAAGCTGCAACTGCTACTACAAAAATAAAAGATAGCAACAGTGTGCATAAGCACATCAGTGTATACATGTGCAGATTAGACAGAAAGTTATTTGAGGAATTTGAACTTGGGAGAAGAAATTGATCTGAATTGTACTTCCTAGAGAAATGGGCAGATCCAAATTCATTTATTAATCTGCTTTGAATGCGTCCAAACATCCCAGGGAAGTTCTTAGCTCAAAAATAAAAAGAGTAAAAGATATTTTAAGTTATGTATTTTAGAAATTCATATTTATGTGTGAGAGAGAGATGATAGATAGATAGATAGATAGATAGATAGATAGATAGATAGATAGATAGATAGATAGATAGATAGATAGATAGATAGATAGATAGATAGGGAGGGAGGGAGGGAGGGAGGGAGGGAGGGAGGGAGGGAGGGAGAGAGAGAGAGAGAGAGAGAGAGAGAGAGAGAGAGAGAGAGAGAGAGAGAGAGAGAATAAATGGGCCCAACTAGGGATGAATGTACGTGAAATGAAAATGGACCAGAAGTTCATTGATGCAATCAATGAATCAATTAGAGATGTGGGGAAAAAAGGTTTCTCTAATTATTCTAGAGCAGATTTTTCTCCTAGTCTCTTGAAAAAATTAATAATTCTCTATGCACTTCAATTTTGTAATGCTTATTCACCAATGTATATCACTCAGTAATAATTAGCAAGAAATAATAATAATCACTGCACCCCACTCATTTGCCATTCTCCCCAGTTTTCCAGACGTAATCAGGATTGCATGAGCCCTTGCAAACCCATATACTGCAGTATTTTTGGATTTTCAGGCACAGTAATTACAACTCTGTACACACACACACACACACACACACACACCAATATTCCTGCAATTGTGGAGTTATTTGAGCATGCTGATCCTCTCTGCATTGGTAATGGTGCTATTTGGTCTACATGAGCAATGACTCAAAGCCTGAATATCAGAAGTAGAAGGAAAGATAACAATGCTGGAAGATCAACAGGTACCCAATTATATACACTTCCTTACCGCACTGGTTGATATTCAGCTCCTGTATGTGTATGTGGCTGGTCTCCATGCCTGTGCAGTACAAGTCCTGGTTCTGCAAATTGGCTTCTTCTCTCTCCTGCCACAGCTGGATCCAACGGATATCACAGCTGCAGTTAAAAATATTATTTTCCAACTTCCTGCGTAGAAAGAGAAAGTTTAGACTGTGAGAAAAGAGAAGCGAAAGGAAGGCAAAATACCCAAATGGAGAGATGGGCAGAAAGTAGATCTATAGCCCAGTTCAGATATGACATGAAGGTGATGATAATGTAAAAATCTGATTCATTTAGCATCTACCCCCATGAGAGTAAACCTAACTTTATGACAGGTATTGATAGGTATTGATTGACATTCTCCATAGAAAATTTTAGAATTTTTCATTTGTGCTATAGAATAACAAGAGTTGGAAGGGATCTTGGAGGTCTTCTAGTCCAACCCCCTGCTCAAGCAGGAAACCCTATAACATTTCAGACAAATGGTTGTCCAATCTCTTCTTAATCAACAATGATTCAGATTAATCAACTAAACTTCAGTTGATTAATCTATTGGATTCTATGGGAAACCTCACAGCCATTACTAGCTTAGTGTGCCGATAACAGTACAGGGGAGGATCAAAATGAGACCATCATTACTGAATTATCTTTACTGAATTTAAGTCATAGCTTTTTTCCCCCCTTTTGAAATATCTCCTGTTTCTTGTTCTAAACACCTTGACATTCATAAGGTCATGGAGGGATCATGAGTTTTCATTTAGCTTGTCTCCTCTTCTCCTTGCCCAGACATGCTCAATAAATTCAGGACTCTATCCATAATACCCCTGTCTTAATGCATTGACTATGAGCTCCTGCTGCTTAGGGAGATGAGGCAACTTGCAAGCCATCATGCAATTTAATTGAATGAAGCAGCCAGCTTTGTATACTGTTTGACCTCATTGACCCAGCTGGCAATGCTGATGTTTTAATGTACTCTGTTTAAAAGACACTTACATTTTATATACTGATATTTATTATTATTATTATTGATATTTTACAACTAGCAGTATTGCTGTATGCCTGAAAGTATATTTGCTTTCCCTTAAGAATTTACAGTTTCCATGCAAAAAGATAATGCTGGTAGATCTCTTGCGGGCATCTAGAAGCCAAAACAGAGTATTTGAATACTGGTGAAATGTTCAAAAAGAAGCAGAAATAATATTAAAAATAATAGGAATGACAGGAAACCAAAAACAGTGGCCAAGTTGGCTCATTTTCTTTACCCATGTTTCCCTGAAAATAAGACCAGGTCTTATATTAATTTTTGCTCCAAAAGACCAGAAGGCAGGACCAAAAACAATGGTTGGAAACTGATCAAAGAGAGAAGCAACCTGGAATTAAGGAGAAAGTTCCTAAAAGTGAGGACAATTAACCAATGGAACAGCTTGCCTCCAGAAATCGTGGGCACTCCATCACTGGAGGTTTTTAAGAAGAGACTGGACAGCCACTTGTCTGAAATGGTATAGGATCTCCTGCTTGAACAGGGGGCTGGACTAGAAGACCTCCAAGGTCCCTTCCAGCTCTATTCTATTCTATCCTGGTTAGGGCTTATATTCGGGAAAATACGGTACTAAATGCATCCATCTGGCTGACGATCCTAATTGGGGCTTATACTATGAGCATCCATACTTATTCAAGTTGCCAAGTTTGAGAAACATGGTTTTAATTGGAGGAATCCCATAATTTTGGAGCCTCGTTCCCTTTGCTTGCCAAGTCTATGTTCTGCCCTGTAGCAATTGTCCTTGCAAGGGTTTTTTCCTACCTCCCTGAATTTACGCATGGACTTAGCACCGTAGACAATTCCAAAGTGAAAAATAAAGATATTATAAATACTTTCCCCTAAAACTGGCCTGCTAGGGAGAGCTGCTATTGCAACCCTTATAGAAGCAGAACTGTAAGTAATATAACACAGCCTTTCGGATCATTCCTAATGCATGAGATTCTCCTATGAATAATGTAAAAGCCCCATGCTGAAGAAAAGGGACTCCTCCATTGGCTTGGCCTAGCAGTATCGATAGTATAATGCAGCTAATGGCAATACTTAAGGGGGCTTTTGTGCAAATTAACTCCCAGCTTTTTACTGGACATAGCACATGTTTAATAGTGTACTAGTGTTCTGCTCCTTTGGGACTTAACCAATGTTGAGTTTCTTCTTCTTTTTTTTAACATATATCCCTTGGCCACCTCCTAAGTAAATATAAGGAGAGGGCGAAAGGGAAGTGCTTCGCTTAACACTGCATTCAATGTGGCAGGACTGATCTACAGCTACTCCTTGACTTACAACAGTTTGTTCAAAGATACAATGGCCCTGAAAAATGTGACTTATGACCGTTTTTCATAGTTACGACCTTCGCAGCATCCCTGTGGTCACGTGATCAAAATTCAGAGGCTTGGCAACGATGTAACAAGGATTACACTGTCCCGGGGTCACGTGATCCCCTTTTGCGACTTTCTGACAATCAAAGTCAACGGGGAACCCAGATTCGCTTACGAACCGGATTCCTAACGTATCAACTGCCGGGATTCACTTAACAAACTGTGGCAAGAAAAGTCGTGAAATGGGGCAAAACTCACTTAACCAATGTCTCCCTTAACAACAAAAATTTGGAGGCCCAGTTGAGGTCGTAAGTCAAGGACTGCCTGTGTTTCACCTCCACACTTAGTTTGTGCTGTGGAGAAGATCTTCTCTACCTCACAAAGCATTGAGAAAATACTAGCCATCTTTACCGGCAGTTCCTTCTCAAAAGACACACATTCAGGTAGTCTTCAGCTGATGGCCAGTTGCTTAGCAACTGTCAGACGTTATGACGGATCCCCTCCCCAAAAAGATACCCAATTTTGAAGTTACAATGGTCACACTCCCCCCCCCACGGTCACATGATTGCAATATGGATGCTTGGAAACCGGATGATGTAACGCGACCACATTTTAAACATATTTTTTTTTGCTGGTTTCCTGCATTTACTTTCTGTTTTTGAAAAGAAAAAAATTCATTAGGTGTAATGGATTTGCTTAATGACATGGCGTTCACTTAATGAGTGCCACAAAAAAAATGTGATAAACTCAGGTTTAGTCATCTGTCAACCTGTTTAATGACTACAACTGCTTACAACTATAATTCTGAGCTCAATCTGTAATTGAGCTCAGAATTATAGTCATAAATCGAGGGCTATCCGCAGAAGAGTCACCTTGAACCATGAGATGGGCAGCAAATGAATTGGATAAATAAAGAAATAGATACATAAATAAATACGAATGAATGGAGCAAAGGAGAATGGGCAGCCTGTTCCACTGTTTAGGACTGTTTTACTTTGAGGGGTGGTTTTCTTGCTTGTGTCACACTCTGCACACACCCTGGAAGTGAGATCAAGAGCTTCCCTCTTCAACTAGGGGAATTCTGCTAAAGAATTAGAAAGAAGTTCAATCACAAATTTTTCTCTTATCAAATTGATTGAATCCTGATGCATGAGGAGGAAGAATTGCTTTGCTTTGCACTAGTTTGACTAAAGTAATAAAGAAGAAACTAGAAAAATTACACATTCAAAAGAGTTTCCGTGTAAGCGGGGGTAAATTAGTTCTATTCTTAGCACCCTTTTCAGAGTTATTTTTTTCCTTTCGTTGCGGCCATCTGCTTAAGAACCACGGAAGTTGGAGCTGGACCCAGACTGGAAATTTCCTCCTGAGGAGATGTGATTCAGCACAGTGTATTCTTGGAAAGGGCAAGTGAGTTTGGAGTGGCATTTTAATTTGTATAAGAGTAGTGAAGAAAAAAGGATGGAGATGGGACAAGCTTGGAGGGAGAGTTGTTTTACAATGGGGTTCAAAGAAGGATTAAAGACTTCCAAGGAAGCAAAGGGCTATGATTTGGTTGTTATCAGAAACATGGAGTGATTATTTACTTTTGAGTATGGCATTTGTTGAATAAAGGTTGAAAAGATCATTACTCCTGAATTTGTTTTCTACCACTTCTTGCGTCTGCTAAAAATACATTTGCTTTTATGATTTTGTTTGAAAGAAAAATAACAGGTTACAGGTTTCTCATGATTAGGGGGTGCTATTCCTTCTCTTATTTAAAGCTGAGAGTCTCTTGGACTGCAAGGAGATCAAACCAATCAATCCTGAAGGAAATCAACTCTTACTGATGTTTGGAATGACAGGTACTGAAACTGTAGCTCCAATACTTTGGGCCACCTGATATGAAGCAAGGACTCATTGGAAAAGACCCTGATGTTGGGGAAGACTGAAGGCAAAAGGAGAAGAAGGCGGCAGAGGATGAAATGGTTAGACAGTGTCTTGGATGCAATGAACATGAATTTGGGCAAACTCCGGGAGGCAGTGGAGGATGGGATCACAAAGAGTCAGACACAACTTAGCAACTGAATAACATTTCTCTCCAATCATTCTTATCTTCCCTGCCTTCCATTAAATACTAATGGGAAGACTACTGTAAGGAACTTTCTCAGATTGGGAAGTGTGTATGGCAAGGGAGAACTCAGAGTCATGATCAGATGTGCAACAGAAAATATCAATACTATTGTTGTTATTGTTGTATTATTGTATTGTTTTGAACTGCATGGTATTGCTGTTGTTCCACTATTAATAGCTCCAAGAAGAAGATATTTTGACAACCAAGGAGAACAACTTAGGAAGAAAAAGTATGAGAAATGACAAACAGATTTTGGCAGAATATTGGATATTGCTCTGCCATGGAAGAGCTGTGTTCACTCCTCCAATTAAGTGGACTAAGAAAGTATAATGGGGGAGAGATGCTTTTATCTCCCTGCTTTTATCCCAATACCTGCAAGTTTTAATCATGAAAAGTATAGCATGGTGGGGAAAAAAATGGACATAGAAGCCGTGTTTCCAATGGTAGACATATTTACTTTACGGTACATTGGCGAGTCTAAACCACTAGGCTCACGCAGGCAAAGCCAAGATAATTATAGCAAACTAAAAACCACTAATTTCTAAACACACATAGACACAAAATTACAGAACCTTCAGAATAAGGTAGAAAAAAATAAACCTTTTTATGCAATGGAAGAACGTTTAACCAAGCCTTAGAAAGCCACACATTTTGGGTGATAATTAGAGAGAACCTGAATGCAGAAAGGAATATATTATGGCTCTAAAAGCTTCAAAACATCCTTTCAAGGCTGCTTTATGAACCAATACAGACCTTGCTTCTAAAAAGAGCCCCCTGGTGGTGCAGTGGTTAGAATGCAATATTGCAGGCTAACTCTGCCCATAGCCTGGAGTTCGATCTTGAAAGGCTCAAGGTTGACTCAGCCTTCCATCCTTCCAAGCTTGGTAAAATGCGGACCCAGATTTTCGGGGACGATATGCCGACATTGCAAACTGCCCAGAGAGTGCTGCCAAGCACTATGGAGCGATATATAAATCTAAGTTGCTATTGCTATTGCTAAAAAGCAAAACAAAGCCGCTACTTTATTTTATTGTCCATCAGCTCCTCATACGGAGCTCCTCTAATAGCTGGACAAAGCTACTGTATATGCGCTGCGTTTTAGCAAAGATCACCCCTCTCACTCAGGCCTGGTATCTCTGTTCTGTAAACCCTGGATCCACTTAAAATCCAATCTGAAAACTCCATTGCCACCAACCAATTCTCTTCCTTCAAGCTATTAACCGAAACAAGACAAGAAAATGTTGATGCTGCCATTAGCACAGAGGATCAATTCCAATGTCAGCGTTTTAGCCAGATGCCCTCCCTGGGAATGAGCATTGCTTTATCTATGCAATGTGGCCAATTGCTCTTTTTCTTCATTTAACCACTCGACAGGAAGGAAAAATAGTAATGAAATATGCCAAGCTTGCATTGTTGGTTACAGGCTGACTTTCCTTGTTGTTGTTGTTGTTGTTGTTATTGTTTCTTCTTCTTCTTCTTCTTCTTCTTCTTCTTCTTCTTCTTCTTCTTCTTCTTCTTCTTCTTCTTCTTCTTCTTCTTCTTCTTCTTCTTCTTCTTCTTCTTCTTCTTCTTCTTCTTCTTCTCCTCCTCCTCCTCCTCCTCCTCCTCCTCCTCCTCCTCCTCATTTACAGTTTTATTGATCTCAGGTAAGGGATATGAATGGGATATTCCTGTGGTCTTCTGGGATGAATCCTACATAACGTATATATGTTTTTATTTCTGATGCACAACTATGGCTAAAACTCAACAAAACAGGTTACCAGGGCACCACTCCATTGATTTCATGTCCGCTTATTCTTCCCGAGCAGGGCTGAATGCTTTATCTATAATTCAGAAGGCTACAAACCTGCTGGGTCCTGAAGGACTTGGCAGGTCCTGAAGGAGATGCTAAACTATCATTCTGCAGAGGTAGGAATACTGTTTCAGTTGTAGCAACAAAGGAGGTCAAAAAGTCTCTGTTTTGTCAGGCTTGTGTCAGAAACACAGCCAAGGCTATCGCACAAAAAGTGCCGGCTTTTGGTATCTTGTAAGATTCCAGTCAACATCTTCCCAAAATTCAATACACTGAAGTTCAGGTTCCAGCTGAACCAACAGTGACATTGCTGTGGCTTGACTTAATCAAAGGCATTTATTATGTTTTGCTAAGTTACAGTATTTAAATCTTTCTTGGTCAAGAGGAAAACAGGGTCATATATAATCTAAGCATATACATAATGTTTTTAAAAAAAGGTTTATTTCATTTATATACAGGTAGTCCTTGACTTATGACCACAACTGAGTCCAAAATTTTTGTTGCTAAGGGAAAGATTTGTCAAGTTGAGTTTTGCCCCATTTTATGCCCTTTCTTCCCACCGTTGTTAAATAAATTAACTGCCGCTGTTAAGTTAGCCACACAGTTGTTAAGTGAATCTGGCTTCCCCATTGATTTTGCATGTCAGAAAGTCGCAAAAGGGGATTACGTGACTTTGGGACACTGCAACGGTCATAAATATGAACCCGTTGCCAAGCGGCTGAAGTTTGATCACGTGACCCCTGGGGGACGCTGCAAAAGTCGTAAGGATGAAAAACGGTCATAACTCACTTTTTTCACTGCCGTTGTAACTTTGAATGGTCAGTAAATGAACTGTTGTAAGTCGAGGACTGCCTTTATTTGTTTGCTTATTTGATACTACAGTATTACATATTACATGTTCACTTATTTGTGAACATGTAGAAAAGTAGGTGCTTTCTAAACCACAGTGTCCTGCAAATCCTCAGTTATGATTTCTTCAGCAAAAAAAATATTAAGCAACCCAGGACTTGCTAGGTCTGAATCCGGCCTCTGATTCATTTTGATGGTGCACAGACATTTTTTTACCAACCGACGCTGAGAATCTCCAAGAAAGTTTTTGAGATTCATCAGAAAGACCGAACAAAGCAATGAATGAGCCTGCACAATTTACAGGCTCATAGATTAATATTCATGTTATAACTTGAAGCGGTAGTAGATCAGTAGAAGTAGTAATAGCGGTTTATTAATTGATTAGCCTTATGACCAGCTTAAATAATAGATCATTAGTCAATACATTTTTAAAATAAAAAGTGCATAGGAAATTTGCCATTTCTAGCTTCAGCGCTAAATTACTTTTATGGGTAACCCGACTGAGAGCACCCAGTGTAATTTCGTATATGGCAGTTTAAATATCCAACTCTTTGACTCTTTGACAAGAAAGAAGAGCAAAATTTTCTAGGAGACAGTCAGAAACATATGACATCCTGTAAATTCTTCTCAGATTAATACACTGAAAGGATCAGCTGCTACTTTCAAAGAACTTGTCAAGGTTTTCCTGGGTCTATATTAGATATTTAATTGCTGACAAAAGGCTTGTCCAAAGTCAACTAGCCAGTTTCCATAACTGAAAGTGGCCTTGAACCATGGTCTTTCCAGTCCTAGTTCTAGCATTTTAACCACAAAACTGTACTAGTTCTCTGTTTCACACAGCTAATTAATTAGTTCCTTATGTACTGAACAGAGGAATGTGAGATGTCTCATTTAGTCAAATGCTCCAGTTGAAATCAATATGATTTGAACCTTCAAATTGATTCAGATGTCTAGACCTCCAACAGGAAATGCAATTTGATCCACTTTAGGTTACTAAAATTCATGGGTGCAGAAAGAGGTCTCAGTTGTTTCAGACTGATGAGCTATTCTGAACTGTGGGTCAGATAATTCCACTCCTTGAATAATCCACTCCTGTTGTCATTTTGAAAATTAGTACAATTTGGTAGGGAGGGTTTCTTGGCAACTTAAAAGCTTTGGAGGCTCCTCTACATAAGAATATCCCAACCTTGAAAAGTTTCCATGTGGGTAGACTTCAAATGCCAGAATTCCATTGGATATGAGTTCTAGGAGCTGAAGTCCACTCACAAGAAATTGCCAAAGTTGGCAAATGCTTCTGCTCTACCATGTATTGAATCTGCAGATTAGCTATTGTTTCAAATGGGAAAACTTTTAAGACATATTTCAGAAGAGGCAATGACATGTCACCAGCATTTTTCATTGCAGCCACCCCTTTTTAATTATCCCTTCTGATTCTCCTCCTTCTACTTGCAGGTAGAATGAAAACTTACAGAGATTTACTCTTCCGAGCTTTTGGATTCATTCATATTATAGCGATGCTCCAGTTGAATCAATATGATTTGAACATGACTGCTTTGGGTTGTTGTGTTTATGTGGTGCCTTCCTATTGGCTGATTGGTGTGTTGATGGCTGGCAATTGGCTGTTGTTTCCTTGCGCTGCCAAGTCCTCGGCTCCTAAGTACTTGATAAGCTGGTGGTAAATCGGCACTCCTGTTAACTGACATGGGGCTCATTTCTCAGGCTTCAATCATTTCCCTGGCTGTTTTTGTGCCTGCTCGACCAACAGTCTTAGTAGTTGCAAAATTGAATGTACTGTATGTCATTGTTTATTGCAATGTGAGGCTACCAATGAGTTTGAGTTTTCTCATCTGATCACTCGCTTGTGTTCTTGCAATCTGGTGGTTAGCTTCCTTCCTGTTTGTCCTAGTCACCTGGGCAATCACTCAGGGGATCTGGTAGATCACATTGGAAGTATCAATCACCAGCCATCGACACACCAATCAGCCAATAGGAAGGCACCACATAAACACAGCTCACAGAACAGCCCAAAGCACATATTTCAGTAGAGAGAAATTCCCTGAAGATGGGCTCCAGCATGAGTCCAAAAGTTTGGAAGAGTAAATCTCTGGTTCTGGTGACCGACCCAAATTCATTATCCTGAGACACATATATTTGCCTTCATTCATGAAAACTTACAATTCCGTAAGCCTCAGCGTCTTGAAGAGTAACCACGAAAGAGTGGTCAGCCGGTTACCTGAGAGATTTCTGGGGATGAAAAGAGAAAGGATTTACAATTAATCAGTCTCCCCCCTCCTCTTTGCAACTTCATTCCCCTCTGCAAGCAGATAGTGCAAGTTGAAATAAACAAACAAAATTGTTAGAATGGAAAACATTACAAGTTTGGAATGAAACCAGAATTCCCTTTCCATTTACATCCTAAAATAAGAGCAATAAAGTCGAGGGGAAATCGACAGTATGTGAAATGCTCTCTCTGAGCACGGATAGCGATGCCTATTAAATTAGGAAGAATCTGTAGCTGCCATTTCCCAGGATTAATTAGCAATCTAATTTTAAAGGGGAGTAGAGCCAGTAAATAAGCAAATATTGATCAAAATAGCATATATTCCAGCCATTTTGCATTTTTAAAGCAGAATTGAACATCCAGAATAATCCAGAATCTGTTTATTTGTACATCAGAATCCAGCAACTGATAGAAATTATCCAGATTAGTAACTATGTATTACTTTATGGCTTTTTCAAAACCTATTTCATTCTGAAACATTTACTATTCCAGATAGTGGAAGCAATTCACGTACATTTCATTACTCCTAATCCATTGTCAATATATGAGCAATAGACAGTAATAACAGTTCACAACTAAAGTTATCTATTATAAATAATATATAGTTATGTCAATGGGTAAACACATAAAGTATATAAATATCTGGATATAATATGAACATTTATGATCTTTAAGCCTTTCTCTCTTACTCATTCTTCTCTCAATCTTCATAAGGAGACAATACTAACATAATCTTCAAGGTTGTTTCATTAATTCAAATATAATTATTAAGTTTCCTACATCACAGTACTGACCAAGGTGATCTGCTTTGTGTTTAGCATTAGGTGTCAAATGACTCAGTTATGGCTTGGGGCTATCTGTGATTCTAGTCATTGTGATTAACAAATCATGGTTAACAAAATCATAGCTTAAAAAAATGTGTAAATCCAATCAAGAAAGGCAAAGCTATGAGGAAAATTAATGTAATAGAGCATAATATAATATAATATGGTATAATACAGTAGGGTAAAGGTATCATATGGCGTAGTAACCAGACCAGTTTACCAGACTGTTAAATTCCGTAGACTTTGCATGCATGGATTAATTTTTTGCTATGTGATAGCTCATTTGCATAATAACATAACTGACATTTGAATGATATAATGTGCATCAATTACATCATTTGTTTAGTGCCATCATCATGCAAGTTACAAAAAACAATTAATGTAAATTACGTACATCACCCCAATGATATTCACTCTCCAATTTAACCATCAGTAATTAAAGTCATACAAAAGTAGAAAGCAAACATGTTCTCCATAAAACAAGAAGTTCCTGCTTGTAGCAATAAGACGTTTGTGGGCAGACTTTATGTTGAGGAGTATATTTCTAGGATCTTTGGCTTTCTGATTCTCACACTACAATGTGTGTAGTCCAGCGCAAACCTTAGTATCTTAAAACTAGAGGAGACCATAATGACATGAGAGAGAGAGAGAGAGAGAGAGAGAGAGAGAGAGAGAGAGAGAGAGAGAGAGAGAGAGAGAGAGAGAGATGCCTAAAATTGTTTCTCGCATCTTTGTGTTATTCACGCTAAGACTGTTGCCATGGCAACCCGAGATCAACTTTATCATAAAGTCCCCACTCCAGCTGAGAAAGGCATAACTCCTCCCCTAAAGTGTGAAATTTATTTACCCCAGGAAGTATTTATAAGCCAGCATCCTCCAACTGCCCCTCCCCTTTACTCTTTCTCCAAGACATTTTGGGGAAATAAATTGTTTAAAGGAGAGAAGGAAGAGGAGAGAAAGAAATTACAGTAAAGGATATTTCATTTGCACAATGCAGTCAGTTTAAACACCTTTGCTGTTGTTGACCCATTATATAAGGCTTCTGTACATAATTATTTTAAAACATTAAGTATATGATGTAAGGATGCATGCCAGACAATATTAAAAAAAAATTGGGGACGGTACTCCCTTACTGGCCTTTTTTATAGATTTATTTAGAAATAGCCTTAAAGAAATCCCACCCGTTTTCATTCACAAATTTCTGCAATGTGTTAACTCTGTTACTATTTGATGTAAATTCATGAAGATTTTTTTTTCTTTTATGAAACAAATATTCATATCTCTCCCATAGAGATATTTTCAGCATACGTTTACCAGGTTCTTATACTGATACTTCTTTTAATGTTCAAGTTTCCATGGTATACACTTTTTTCCAATGGGCCTGTCAAAAAATATTATTGTTATTCTTGTTGTTTTGTTGTCATCTGAAGAAAGGTAAACCCTAATGGACTCCATTCAATATTTAGATAAATCTCAAATTCAGTCCCACACATACCCTTGAAATTTTCCCTTTATATTATAAGTTTTGACCCAAAGTTGTTTTACACATACACCAGAACAGTAATACTTCTATGCAAGAATGCTTCGGCGTTATGATTTGAATAAAATTCAGAACAGCAAAGAACTCCTTTGATATACAGTACATACGATGCAAAATTATTATGTAGCTTCGTTGAGCAGATTGTATATGAATCATCTGTAGTGTTTCTGGCATAAGGGAAGAGTGTGAAATCATAATGTGGTTTGGGGAAACATATTACGAGAACCCAACCACAGTGGTTGATAAACCACGATCAGCAGCTTAGCACATGATCTGAAGCCAACTGTGGCTTGTTCAAAAAAAAACACATGACTTATTGTGCTGCTTGAATCAGCTTGCTCTCCCTTGCAGTACATAGACATGGACAGCTTCCTAATCTAAACCCTTTATTCATATTGCATTGCCAATGTGTACTATATTATATTTCTCCCCAAACCATCCATATTTCCACTGTTCTCTCACTCACGCTGTGTCTCTCAACACATGCTTCCTAAGAGTTACACAAGCCACAGGGTTCTTCCCCTCTTTCACCTGAGCACCATTCTTTCCCAGCTCTACTGCATGTTATAATGCCCTCTTGTTGTGACCTTGTTTGCTGCCACAAATGGCAAGGTGCGTGAATCGTGAGCAAGAAACCCAGAGGCTCATTAAGGGCACGGCCTGTTAAAGGAAATGCTCGGAGCCAGGAGAGAGGGAGTCACGAAGCAAGCCCTGGGAAGCCGAGGCCATGACAGCCCACAACAAGATCACCATTTAACTCTTTGCACACACCAAGCCACCAGCTGCTACTCTGGGTCCTGCTCAAGGCTCAGGAGATCCAGAGAGACCGGAAGTCTTCGGCGTTCAAAGTCTCCCTGTTCAGGGAGAACATCTACGCATTGGGGAAGAAGCTACAGTTTGATCTCAGTTTGCAGAGATGGGACTGCAAGACTGAGATGAAGGGAAGCAGAAATAGCCCCAAACTAGTAAGTTTTTGTGCCTGTCCTGAAAGTTTTTGTGAAAAGAAGAATCAAGTTGTCCACCTGACTGTTTTCTGTTCCATTTCCCAAGCATTAACTTTTAAATTAGGTTCTCACTAAGTCATCAGGTGGTGTGTTCAGTTTAAGGTGCTATGTAAACTATACCATTATGGTCTTCGAAGTCCATCCAATGTATAATGCATATGTACATTTACTAACGCTGCTAACATCGGATGTTCTTGCTTTGACAACAGATGAAAATGCAGCCATTTTCTCTATGCTTTTAGAATTAGTTGTGCTGGGAGGGGGGATCGGGATGAGAGTTCAGTTAGTCATAACAATAATAACTCTGCCGTGGGAATCCAAGGACAAACTGGGTCCAGAGCTGGTAACGTTTTGGCGGGCTGGAGAGCTGGGGAGAACGCCCAGCGCTTCAAGCTAATTGGGGAATGTGCTTTATGACTGTTTATGGGGGGTGGGAATTGTACTGTAATTGTAATTGAATTGTAATGGGTGGAAGCTGGTTAAGGAAACATCCAACCTAGGAGAAATTTTCTGATAGTAAGAACAATCCATGAAATACGTTGCCTCCTGGAGTTGTGAGTGCTCCACCCCTGGGTTTTTGTTTTCTTGTTTTGTTTTGTTTTTAAAATAGACTGGACAACCATTTGACAGGTTGTCTCCTGTCTTGAGCATGGGGTTGGACTAGAAGAGCTCTGAGGTCCCTCCCAGTCCTATGATTGTATGGTCTAGTGCACCAATTGAGTGTGCATCAACCCCATCATTCAAAAAACACTGTACTATTGGTATTTTCTTTTATCCTTTTACCAAGCAGGTGGACACACTTCCAAACAAATCAAACCGGCTGTCCATCTTGTTTACTTATTTTAAGAATGCTTAGAAGAACCTAGAAATCGCTTGAAAATAAAGAGCTGCTGTCAGCTTTCCTTGATTCTTTTATAAAAGTGAAAGATCAGGTAGGGCACAGACCCATCAAGGGAGATATCCACATTGATACTTCTGAACGGCATCCTAGGGTTTCTAATTTTGTGAAGTGATTCTCCACATTTCCTGTTTACGATATATCTATGTGCGTACGCATGCATTCAGCTAGCTGCTAACTAGGGAGATAGGCAGCGTCAGAGCTAGAAGAATGAAGAAAATAAAACCTTATAACAAACCATATCAAATCACTTCCAATGTATTTTCTGTAGAAAACAAACAAGGACCGCTCACTCAGGTGGCATGCGGGAACGTACTCTGTGCTCCGATCTCTGGCAACAGTTTGTTTGCATTTTATTTCAAGCTTCTGAGATTTTCCAGAGGAATTTTCTCCTTGAAAATCCAGAGCAATTGGAAGTTTAGTGTGAAGGGAAATGGCATGTTTGTTTTTCCCTCAATTAAGCGCCCGCAAGAAAGGCTCCACTATTAAGAGGCATTTTTATTCAGCTAAATTAAGCCAGATGCCTCATTAATGACACTTACCCACAAGAGCCTCTGTAATTAAGCTGCAAGCTATATTATTGTGATCAGTCCTAGGCAATGGCAGTAGGAGATGATGCCTGCTAGGAAGGCGCCCTTAGCGTCCTCTCCTCCTAGGGATGGTGGGTTTGTTTGAACATCAGCAACAACAAAGACCCTTCCCCACCCTCTTCAAGCAGGCCTTCTCCTCAATGGCTGCCTTTCACTTCAGAGCTGACACTTCTGTGTGTTTGTTTGTGCACAGGCAAGTTTCTCGGTGCATTTTAATAACAGGTTGCCAGCTTTTTTTTTTTTTTAAAAAAAGCTGATTTGGAGGATAAGTTGCACAAAGCTGCCAATGATAAGAGAGCATGGTTGGAATAAAACTAGAAGTGTAACGTGAACTTCTTCAAGCGCCTGGTGGTAGTCCAATGCAGAGTTGATGGTGGGTGGGGGGAATTGCCGTGTCCTGCATGACACACAAGGGTGAATCCACTTGACCTGAGACTTTGGAAAAAGTGCAGAGAAGTGCAACTAAGACGATTAAAAGCCTGGAGACAAAAACCTATGAAGAACGGTTGCAGGATTTGGGTTTGGCTAGTCTAGAGAAAAGAAGGACTAGGAGTGACATGATAGCAGAGTTCCAGCATTTGAGAGGTTGCCACGAAGAAGAGGGGGTCAACTTATTTTCCAGAGCACCAGAAGGCAGGACAAGAATCAATGGATGGAAGCTAATCAAGGAGAGAAGCAACCTGGAATGAAGGAGAACCTTCCTGACAGTGAGGACAATCAACCACTCGAGCAGCTTGCCTTCAGATGTTGTGGGTGCTGCATCCCTGGAGGTTTTTAAGAAAAGACTGGACAGCCACTTGTCCGGAATGGTATAGCATCTCCTGCTTGAGCAGGGGGTTGGACTAGAAGACCTTCAAGGTCTCTTCCAGCTCTATTCTGAATTTGAATTTGAGGAAAAAATGGCTAGGCCTAGAGATGATAGGTAAACTGTTAAGATGTGCTGTTTTGCATTGGAAATTGCATGCATTGCTCATGACACATACCGTATGCTTCAGCTATCCTCTCCCTGACAAGAATCTGCTGGGCTTTTTAAAGTCCTTGAGAGAATTGAGAACTGGTTGTTCACATGTAACCCATCTTAGTGTAATTTCAGGACCATTTGTAATTTGAGGACCAGAGATCACATTAAATTCTGCCCACTTTCCTGCAGAAAGGGATTCTAACCCTACACTCATATATCAAGTGGGCAAATATCTTCACCAGGTTTATACAACTGAACCAATTAATCAGGTAATGATGTTTTGTTGTCCTTTTTATTCCCCTTTCCCCAATAACAAATAGTTGTTTTTAAACTATTTCTTTCTTTATTTATTTATTTGGTTGCATTCTTTTTATTATAAAGGCTGGTCAAAGACTGTAATAAGGATATTTGATTCGATTTGAACCCGTCTAGTTTGGTGGATGTTTTCCCTCACTTAGACAGAAAGTGCTGCCTTTTTTTCTCTTCCCCTACGAATAAATGTTGAAAAGTACACCAACACATCTCAGGAAGCAGCAGCGCTTCAGTGCTTGCTGTGGATTAGTCTCTGCAAAAAATAGCCTAAAGTGAAAACTTCAATAAATCAGCACAAAGACTCTGCGGGCTTCAGCCAAGACAATGCCTGTCAAAGGGCATGGTGAACAAAGTCTGTCAGGAGTTCTATGCTCCCCTCACTCACAAACAGGAAAAAGTGAATGAGTTAGCAGAACTGGATTCATTATTAAATGGATGGAACAAGTGGTGTTTCATGGCTGCGAGGCTCACTCCCTCCCTCCCTCCCTCTCATTTCCTCACAAAGACACTGCTTGGGATCCTCCAAGTGTCAGGAGCCATGCATTATTCCGTTCCATAAATATGGAAATAAGGAGAAGAGGAAAGTAAGGTGACATTTGTAAGCCATTTTTCGCTTACAAATGTGGATCCACAGAATTCAATCATGCTAAGCTACAGTTGGTTGGAGAAAATAGGATGGCATAAACAAGGAGTCAAAGGGGGGGGGGAGAGGTCTGACTCCTTGTTTATGCCTCTTATTTGCTTCTCCAAGAAGAGGGGGTCAAATTATTCTCCAAAACCTCTGAACGCAGGATACGAAGCAATGGATGGAAACTAATGAAGGAGAAAACCAAACTAGAAATACATCAAAATTTCCTGACAGTTAGAACCATTAATCAGTGGAAGGACTTGCCTTCAGAAATTGTAGGTGCTCCATCACTAGAGGTTTTTAAGAAGAGGCTGGTGGGCCATTGGACTGAGCTGTGGCGGCCCAGTGATTAGAATGCAGTATTGCAGACTAACTCTGCCCACTGCCAGCAGTTCGATCCTGACAAGTTCCAAGGTTGATTCAGCCTTCCATACTTCCAAGATAAGTAAAAGGAGGACCCAGATTGTTGGGGGCAATAGGCTGACTTTGTAAACTGCTTAGAGAGTGCTGTAAAGCACTATGAAGTGATATATAACTCTAAGTGCTATTGCTATGAGTCTGAAATAGTATAGGGCAGGGGTCCTCAACATTGGCAACTTTAAGAGTTGTGGACTTCAACTTCTAGAACTCCTCAGCCAGCTTTGCTGGCTGAAGAATTCTGGGAGTTGAAGTTCACAAGTCTTAAAGTTGCCATGGTTGAGGACCCCTGGTATAGGGTTTCCTGCCTAAGCAGGGGGTTGGACTAGAAGACTTCCAAAATCCCTTCCACCTCTGTTATTCTGTTTATTCTAGTGACCAATTTTGTGGGCTAAAAGGTTGCTTAGGGCCAATCTTTCAACAGGCCCATCTCACCGGGAAAGTGTTTGCAATTTTAAAGGAAATGGGTCCTTGAAAACTCCGTAGGAACTAGACTGATTTATATACAGTAACTGCAGCAAGGTTTTATTTATTTAGATTTTAGATGGTTATATGCACAAGGATGGAACCACAACAGTACCAAAAATGGTAACGGTGTAATGAGGGGAAAATGGAAAAAATATGGAGAAGAAAGGAGGATCAGGGGAAAAAAATACTGGATTGTGTAGTATTGAACAGATTTATATTGAAAAAGTTAACGTTAAATATTTGAACCCAAACAACATGTTGTTTACTAAGCACTAAAGATGGTAATTCTTAAAAATTAATAAAACTTTTATATATCTATATAAATAAAAATGTAAATGTTCGTTTGTTCAAAATCTTAAATCTCCGAAAGTTCTTCACCGATTGCTTTGAAATTTTGACACAACGTTGCATTCGAATACGCGCGTGTTTTTGTATACCTACTATTATATAGATGTCACACCTGTGACAGGTAAAAACATGCTTTTTTTGAAAAACAGCGCCATCTGTTGGACGTAAAAGCAACACACTTCTTTTCCATTTAACCAGACTGAGCCACAGCAACGCGTGGCTGGGTACAGCTAGTATATATAAAAAAAGATAAAAGTTATACATCCACCATCCACCCTGGGCCATTTAGGAGATGTAGTTTAGGAGACGTCGTCCAGACATTTTCAATATAAATTAATAAATTAATAGGAGCGGAGCCAATAGTTGCAAGCTCTTGCCTGCATTGATACATACTGGGTTTGACAGAACATTCCATCTTAGGTATTTCTACTGGATTTGTATTGCAAACAAAAAAGGACACAGACCAAACTGACAGCAATAACTAAAAATTCTGATAGGAAGTACACAAGAAGGGCTTAAATTAATTATTATTACGTATGCATGACCTGCTCCTTCATATTGCTTTGTTTTGCTTTTAGGTTTATTCTGCACAAAGAAATAACGGAGAGAATGCCTAATAAGTAGCTATATTTATGGAAATTGCAATTGCCTTACCTTCCCAAGAGAAAGCAAGCACATTTAATGTTTGGGAGAGGTCAGAGAAGGGTAAAGAAGGACTGGCATTTTCAAGTAAGCTGGAAGCACATTGCAATTTCTCCCTTGGTTTTCCATTGGCTTCTTAAGCCAATCTGAGATGCTGGTTCATACAGGTAAATCCTAAATGTAGGCTCCTTCCAGCCAAATGCTGTTCATAGCTATGCTGAAATCTGTTCTGCAACTTCTCAAGCATGTTCTCCTGACGAAAAAGGCTCTCTTTCTCAAATTGGATGGCTGAGAATTTCTTTCAAATTTCTCAATATTTGTGAACTTAAAGGATGAGTGCTGGTTACTGCTGATGCTGTTTTCTGTGTGATACCACTTTCTTATTCCCCTGAAGCTCACCAGTTCTGCTCAGATGTTCCAGTCTAAAAGGAACTAATGGGAGAAGTTCCTTCGTGCTGTCTTAATGTTTGCTTGGATTTCATGGAAAGCAGGAAGTCAATCTGATCGCCAGAAAGAGTATTTTGTAATGAAAGACCATGTATTCACACATCCTTCAGTGAGGTTAACTACGTTTTCCATCCAATTAAATGAAAACGTACGGACAAAGAGTAATTTTTCTGTACGTTAAACTGTAACTTTATAATGGAAATTCCTAGGTCAAGACAAGCAATCTTTTTGCGATTAGAAGTATTATTTGGGCAGAGAAATGAGGGAGGCACAGATGTAGGATCCTCCCCGTAATTTTATTTGTATGAGCTATTAAGACCTGGCTCTTTTCCCTGGCCTTGGACTAGGCTAAGAGGG
>NW_015386870.1:152116-181632 GCF_001527695.2 Protobothrops mucrosquamatus
GGTTAAACTTCTCTTTCCGAATTCTGAATTCAAATTCTGTGGATTTTGCCACTGCTGCAACTTCTCCAAGTTGTACGTCCCAATCAGGTAATGACAGAACTGTATCTTTCTTCCAATATTGGGCAACAGTTAATTGTCCCTGCCATGAACATATGCATCTCATTAAACGGTGGTGTTTCTTGCTTTTTTCTGGGATCTTTCCAGCACTTTGGGGTTTTTTTTTTTCCCTACACGTCCACCTCGTGTGGTAAGAGGATGTTCTCCTGTTCACTGCAGTTTCCAACTTTTATGACTGTATGATTTGCCTACATGAGAAATTAGTGATAGAGTTGTAAATCTTTTGCAAAATATTTTGTAGCAATTTTTCCGGGTGAAGCTTATATTTTCAGAGAAATGCTGCCTAGATTGAGCTTCTTGGTGTCACATTCTAGTCTACCTTGGTGCCTTCTTTTAGATCTAGGGTAGATGAAGCCCTCACTGCAGTGTTTGTTAGAGAGACAGTAAGAAAGAGGGGCAGGGGGGAAAACCACTGAGTAAACTCTTAGCAAAACTCACCTGCTGGCCCATGCCAAATAAATTTCAATTCAATAAGTGATTACACCAGAGAACAGAAGTCAGATTCACACGGGGGCTGTTGACCTTTAAGAATAATTATCATCATCAGGGTCGCAAAACTCATCCAAGCAAAATAATTGGGAACGTCTCAATATCACATCTGATCCAATGTCAGGGGAAGGGAAGGAGTTAGCAGAAATGCCAATTAATTTTATCCCGTTCCTCTATTTTCAGCCTTCCAGCTCTTTGCAGGGCCCCGTTCAGCTTTTTTTTCTTCCCATGCTGAGAATTATGTCTTTAAATGTTAAGCTAACTATTTACTTTTAATCCTTACATTTCAATTGTCTCAGCCTTTGCTCTCCTGTTATTCTCTCTCTCTCTCTCTCTCTCTCTCTCTCTCTCTCTCTCTCTCTCTCTCTCTCTCTCTCTCTCTCTCTCTCTCTCTTTTTCTTCTTTCATACTCTGCCAGTTTTGCTTGTAAAAAAAAGAGAGAGAGACTTCTTCTCTAAGGTGACTTTATGGGTTTTTTCAGCAGGGTTTGATGAGCCAATTAAATTAATTAATAAAATTTAATTAATTAAATTAATCAGCAGAACACCCTAACATCAGTTCATTCCAATGACGACTCTCCTGTTTCTGGGGTTTAAAATTTCTCTCTCTCATTCAAAACCAATTTTATTTTTTTTTTGGCAACAGAACATCAGGGGAGCATTCAGCATGACCAGCTGGGTGACTAAAAAAAAAAAAAAAATGCCAGCTAGCTCCTGATCTGAGAGGGGGGAAAGATAGAAGAATTCCCTTGGGATGTAATTGAAGCATGGAAAACCCTGGATATTGCAGGCTCCTGGTGAGATAAGGGAGGAGTATGTGACAGGAGCCTGTCTAGTTGCTGCCTAATTAAGAGAAACACAAGAAAAATCTTGTGTTCGGCCCATGAATTCTCCAAAAATTCCTTCTCCTTTGAAAAAAAGACAAAACTCAGAAATCATTTATTTCCCCCCAAAGCTGAATGTTGAAGGGGAGAAAAAAAAATGCAGAGGAAATGTTTGGGAACGCGCTGTGCAGAAGAATGGCACTGCACCACAGGAGAAAATGCAGTAATTGCCAATCTCTTTGTTTCCCCTGTGGATGGTGCCCAAGTTGTGTGAATCCGCCAAGTTTTAATTCAAAATCTATATTCCAAGATGTTTAGCTTTGCTTCAAATACGAGATTCAAGAGCTTGAATGCAACAAGGTTCGATTCAAGCCAATTTAAAATATGATAAAGGAAGACTTAACTGTAAGTTATAAAATGGGAAGCATGAGATCACTTGCAAAAAAAAGAGGCAAAACTGCATGAAAATATCAGGGATATAGAGCAGGGATCTTCAAACTTGGCCCTTTTATGACTTGTGGACTTCAACTTCCAGAATTCCTCAGCCAACGTGCCTGGCTGAGGAATTCTGGGAGTTGAAATCCACAAGTCATAAAAGGGCCAAGTTCGAAGACCCCTGAAATAGAGGCTTCTAAGGTTTTATAATGGCAATACATATTTTAAAGACTTCTCTGACTAAAGATTCTTGTAAAGTGTGAATAGCAGGATTGGCAGTCTCCAAATTTTCCAGCAAAGAGCCAGTGAGGAAATTGTCCTGAACTAACACAGAAAGGATTAAAAGCCGTTTTAAAAGCTTTTTACTACTGTATGTATCTAAAAATCACCATCTGCATATCTACATTTTTTTTAAAAAAAGTTGAAGTATGTGTTTTGTCCCAATTCCACATTTATATCTACTATGAAATAAAGAAATGTTCTGCATTGTATACTATAAACTCTTATTTGAGAGATCTAATTAGAAGGCCAGATCCTGAAGTTGAAACTCAAGTACTTTGGCCACCTAATGAGAAGGAAGGACTCACTGGAGAAGAGCCTAATGCTGGGAAAGATGGAGGGCAAGAGAAGAAGGGGGCGACAGAGAATGAGGTGACTGGATGGAGTCACTGAAGCAGGAGGCCTGAGCTTAAAGGGACTCCAGAAGATGGTAGAGGACAGGAAGGCCTGGAGGAACGTTGTCCATGGGGTCGCGATGGATCGGACACGACTTTGCAACTAACAACAACAATTTGTCCATCATTATTTATTTATCTACTGTATCTATCATCCATCCATCCATCCATCCTTAATTTATATACCACATTTCACAAAAGAACTGAAGGCACCTCCGTAGACAGATTAACTCACAACAGGATAAGCAATACTCTGAAGGAAATTCAGACTGATGCCACTTGAGTTTTAAAGCAGGTGAGAAGTTCTTTTCTACATTCAAACTTTCTCCAAGTTAGAATCTATATGCTTAAGATCAGCACCTGGAATTTATACTGATGGGAAGTGAGATTTTTATTTTATGACTTGCATATCATTTATAGATGAGATAATGTGGCATTTCAGTACATTTTATTACCGGCTTCCTGTTGTTACCCATCATGGACTGATTAGACAGGGAGAAGCAGGGTAGTATAATAAAAAAACAAAAACAAAAACATGCATCTCAGACCCAGTCAGGCAATTAAAAACAACTCACTTGCTCAATACAAGAGGCAGAAGCAACAAGCTGCAGGGAAAAATGGGATTGGTGAAGTTTATTTGGTGAGAAGTGCAGAGAATGAAAGGAATGAAAAAGAAATGAAAGAGGAGAATGAAAGGATTGGAGTTTTCTAACTAGACTGATCATAGATACCAACAGGGTCAGATAAATTAACTGAGTATTACAGAAGGATAAAAGGTTAAAAGATAAAACACACTTCTGTCAAATAAAGCTGAGTTCCTTTATTCCTCTCTAAGGCAACCTGCTTAAACAACTTCTAACAGAAAAATAAGACCCCGAGAACAGAGCAGCTCTCCTCCAAGTTTTTGTGATAAGCAGGCTTTGTGGGAGTAGCCAAATTCATTGAACAACTACTTATATCATATCTAAAAAAAACAAAAAATCACAACCCATCACACCAGAGTTCTCTACTTATGTACTGTAAAAGGAAAGTCACATTTGAAATTCTGTAACTACAGAAAGTCTTCTGAATCTCAAATCTCTTTGAAATAATTCAAGTCACTTGATCTGAAAAGCAGATGGGATCAAGTTATTTTTGAGTGCATGCACCACTGTGAAGCTTTACACTCTTGTAACAATTTTCTCTCTATATAGATTCTGGTGTCTGTTTGTTTTTTTATATCTTTATGTGCCAGCACACTGAAGAAAGAAGCTGATGTGGTCTAGCATCATACTTTCTTCTGAAATCACTGCTGGCAGATCCTGTTCACAGACGAGGCTGCTGACACAGCCAGAATGACAAGGCAAGAGGCACATTTTATTCCTGCCTTTGAGGTGGAGAAGTGTTAATGGGATTCTCAATATTCCCACCTGATCTGGGTTGTGCTGCATAATTCTCTGATTTTGCTTTTAACATCACACATGCACAGATGTGTATGCTTAACGTACGATTTTTAACATCACACACATACACGTGGAGACACAGGTGTGGTGTGTGTGCGTGTGTGTTTAGTAAAGGGCGGATATATCCTTACAGTTTCCTATTAAAATGTTACACATCTAATAAAACACAGTCGCGTAGCAGATACAGCATATTAAAATCCTGCCTAAGCCTGCATGAGATACAAGTTAATGTTCCTATCAAATCTCCATATCGCCTTCCTCAATGGGATGTCCTTTAGATGGGCAGGCATCTACTGTGGGAACAATCCATAGAAAAGAAATATTTTGGGGAATATTAAAAAGGCAGAATATATTTCCGCAAAGGAATAATGGAAAGATCTTTAAAAAGGCTAACCCTAACTTCTCCACACACACACACCCAGCCAGACAACTCAGCAGAAACCAGCTTTTAGAAATGCAGATGTAATAATCCATTCAGGAAAGTTGGAGCCCTCCAGCTAGAAGCTGAAGAGATCAGGAAGACAAAGACCCTTAAAATCTACATACCCCACCCAAACTCTAAGACAGGAGATAATAGCATTAACCCACCACCATCAGAATACCAGAAAGGCACACTCAGACTCAGGTCAAAGTTCATGACTCAGGAACAACTCCAAACAAAAGCCCAAGAAGGTATTAAAAACCCACTCCTTGCTACATGTGCTCTCTCTTTTCTTCCAGAGCCATCTTTCTGTCAGGCTCTCCTCTTCAATAAATACAACTTTCTTTCTAAAGCAGTCACCATGTTGTTTATTCCCTGCTTGGACTGGACCCTGATGAAGACTTTTCCTTCAATACTACTATTAGTGATCTTGCGGAGACATTGTAGAAGTTGAAGTCTACTTTGTCTGGAGGATTTTATGATTTGATGTCACCTTAGGATGTTTCTAATTTTATATATATATAATGCTTACTCTCCATGTCTCTTTCCTTGTTTCATGGTATGTTATTTCATGCAAGGTCAACACGTTTTGACCTTCAAAGTGGGGTTCCTAATTTCTACAGGAGAATTGGCCTTTTGAACCTTAAAAAACAGCTATATCTACTCGCATAAAAGTCTTGCCATTATGAGTGTAGTCCACACATCAGAAGGCACATTAATGGGGCTGTTCTCCATCCTTCCTTGTAATATCTCAAGACCCTTTTTTATCATTTTCAATTATCTTTCATCACTTAAGAGTGGTGTTTTGTTTCGCAGCAGTGCTTTCTCTCTTTATCAGATTAAAGGAATCTAAAAACACAAATGAATGTCTGCAAGAAATTGGTGTCCAGAGAGCTTAAATTGGGACCATTGTCCTCGAAAAGGTGAAGACCACACAAAACATTTGGAAACAGAGGTTCAAAATTGTAAAGCTGATGGACCCACATCACTTATCTAGGGAGGGTTTATACAGTATGTATGTGAGAAGGATAAATCAAGATGGGAGATGGAGTGTGTGTGTGTGTGTATGTGTGTTTAATTATGCTATTACTTATCTTCATATGTTTTGCAGCTCAATATGACATGGAACTTTTTGGTTTGCAGCAATGCAGATCAGAGGTGGCCATAAGTTATCAACCACCTTCTTAAAACAAGAAAGGGTAGCATCTATTCAAACAATAGTAGTCCTGCAACTTTTATAAGTGGTATATTTTTAAATTATAAATGTTGAACTTACACTGAATAAATTCTTTATTACAGCCAAAGGCCAGAAACTTAAAATAGCCCACAAAAACAGAAGGTCCACCAGACATCAGTACAATATATAATAAAACAAGCAGTAACATGAAAGTGAAAAGAGATTATTTAGTACAACTGGAGGGAGGGAGAGAGTTTACCAATTTAGCTTGCAGCCCCTTATTATGTTTTGCTGTTCTCTATATGCTACCAAAGAAACATTTGCTAGTTTATAAATAGCAGGAAGCTGCTGGTCCACAAGTAAATCCACAAGGAATAATTTATCATGGAGACTCTGAAAGTTTGCTAAAAGGGGAATAGCATGCACACTGCATAGATCCCAGTAAAAATTGCAATATAACAAAACCCATCCAATTGCCCCAAGCAGTTACAATCTTTCTGAGAGGTTCCAGTAAATCTGTCTTCCAGCAGAGCAGATGGGAAACTACACTTAACTCTTTTTAAATGTAGAAGACTTCTGATTTAAGAAGCATTGGAACTGGATCTTAGTCCGTGAACAGCTTGATCTCAGATTAAGGTTGTTGTACACATATAATGGTTTCTTCTATTAATTAGCTTAATATAATAAATATCATGGGTTTTTTTTTTAAGATACCCAATATAAGAAATAAGAGACAACTACAGAAGGAAACAAGATATTTACCTTTCACTGTTGGCATAGCCCTTTTGGAGAAAAGCCTATGTTGGTACCCCAGGGGCTATCAGCTCCACCCGGGCACAAAATGAATTGTCTAGAAGCCCGGAACTCTGAAAAATTAGCAATCTATAGACACATAGACATTGACAATATCTATAAACTATGCAATAGAGACAATCAACCAGCCAAAAAAGGAAAGGGAACAAAAAGATTCTTTAGAAGCATTGATGATATTACCTACTTTGGGTAATGAAACGTCTGCAAGAAAACAAGGAAGCTCAGAGAGCATCAAGGACCCCTCATTTCAACCCCGAGTCACAAATATTCTCTTTTATTAGTGTTTATAGAATTTAGTGTCTAAAGAATGGAGGCCTTTGAACTATGGTGCTGGAGAAGACTCCTGAGAGTCCCCTGGACTACAAGGCATTCAAACCGGTCAGTCCTAGAGGAGATCAACCCTGACTGCTCTTTAGAAGGCCAGATCCTGAAGTTGAAACTCAAATACTTTGGCCACCTAATGAGAAGGAAGAACTCGCTGGAGAAGAGCCTGATGCTGGGAAAGATGGAGGGCAATAGAAGAAGGGGACGACAGAAAATGAGGTGGCTGGATGGAGTCACTGAAGCAGTAGGCGTGAGCTTAAATGGACTCCAGAAGATGGCAGAGGACAGGAAGGCCTGGAGGAACGTTGTCCATGGGGTCGCGATGGGTCGGACACGACTTCGCAATTAACAACAACAACAATAGAGATTCTCAGTCATCCAGGTCCAAAGGTGCTTTTTCAAGAGGCAACTGGACTTTCTTTTTTTTCTTTGAAGATGTTTCGCTTCTCATCCAAGAGGCTTCTTCTTCAGTCCTTTATTACTGAATTGTCTTTCTAAAGATCTGATTGATGGCTTGCTCCAAGCCTCCACAGGTTTTTCAGTCCCACGTGGTTATCAGCTGCCGCATAACATTTGCTGAATATGGGTCAGATATAAACACCTGCCTGTTCTCTCTGGGCAAAATCTGCAATTCTCAAAGCCTTTTAGAGCCTCCAGCTGAGAAACGCTGCGCAGAGGCGGTGCCATTATAAAAGCCTGGTTAAGTGGAACAACTTTCTTCACACACCAATTGTCCTCAAATGCCCGCACAGGTCAAGGGAATTATGGGTCACTTAATTCCCGGAAGTCAAAGAACATCCACATTTCAAACTGCACCAGCACTTAAGCTGAACGGATGTTTGTCGGCAACTGCTCTAATTCAGGCCAAGTGTAAAAACAATAAAGCCATACTTAAAAAGCCACATTCTACAAAGTGCACACAGGTGAAATGCACACTAGAAACTACATACATACACACAATTAGATGTTGCTAAGCTAAATCTCCCTTGGCACTTGCCAGTAAAGAAAAAGTGGGTGGGTATGTTTGAATAAACAGCACATATGCTAGTTTAGAGACACGGAGTGAATGCCAATATATGTCCAGTATGAAAGTAAAAAGGCTGGTTTTAAAACAATCATAGGAAATGTAAGCGATCTGAGGCTCTTTCCCCAAAAACTATATTTGAAGGAAGATATGCTACTATAATGCTCTTCAACTTAATTAGGTTAGTGAAAAACCCAGCAGCTGTATTTATATCATAGGCTAAGTTCAGTTAGTTCTTGGTCAGGCTTTTTTTTAGCTTAATATATTGGGCAACAATATGTTGTTAGCTGTTAATTGAATATATTCTGCAGACTCCAACATCGGTTAATTCAACAAACAAGATGATTTTGTTGTGTGAACTGAGCCTTCAATTATCCATACAAAAGAATGTTGTAACTTATATATAAGAGCCGTGGTGGTGCAGTGGTTAGAAAGCAGCACTGCAGGCTAATTCTGTCGGCTAACTGCAGTTCGGCAGTTTGATCCTGACTGGCTCAAGGTTGACTCAGCCTTCCATCCTTCCGAGGTCGGTAAAATGAGGACCCAGATTATTTGGGGGCAAGATACTGACTCTCTAAACTGCTTAGAGAGGGCTGTAAAGCACTATGAAGTGATATGAAGGTCTTATTGCTATTGCTATATATTATCTCAGTATGTCATCCCTACAATAATGATTTTCAATGACAAGAAAATAGATTTTGGATTGAATGTCAGGGGGGGAAATCTTAACAGTAAGAAGAATTTGACACTGGGACTAATGACCAACAATCAGCTAGGTGCATTCAAATTGAATTTGGATAAATATTTGGCAAGGTTGTTCATCTGAAATTGATAAGTACCAGAGAGGGAATTAAAACCTAAAATCCACAGCAAAAAATCTTTATATAGAAATGGCAAAATTCCCAGTTTATACTTTTAAGATTAATATCTGAAGAGCCGTGATGGCACAGTGGTTAGAATGCAATATTGCAGGCTGATTCTGCCCACTGCCAGCAGTTTGATCCTGACTGGCTCAAGCCTTCCATTCTTCCGAGGTTGGTACAATGAGGACCCAGATTGTTGGGGGCAATAGGCTGACTCTGTAAATTGCTTAGAGAGGGCTGTAAAGCACTATGAAGCAATATATAAGTCTAAGGGCTATTGCTAATGCTATCTACATTCGCAACAAATTCCTCTTCAGCTAGCTATTGTCAGAATTCTACTTCAATGTTCTCATATCATTTCTCAATCTACTGTAGCCCTGGCCTACTTTTTTTTAATGTACCCTTAAAAACTGCTCAAAAATGCCAACCGTGATGTAGGTCACAATAATCCAATTTAATTGCTCTGGCAAAGGCAAACATCAAGATACTATCTTTTTTTTTAAAGAACACTAAATAGCAAATATTGTCCCTGAAAAAGGAACAGTGCTCAGACATGTTGGGCAAGAAGCCCAATTTGATCTTGTGATTGTTATTGTAATTTCCCTTGAAATGTCATGAAAATTGGACTGTTTCATTTGCTTCTTTAGTCAATGTTTCTTGACACTATGCCTTTTTTTTTAGCTTCAAAAGCAGTAATTGTCTAACTATTTTGATTAAGAAAATGTGATTGGAGAAAACAAGGTTAAAATTTCAAACTGTGTAGATGCTCAAAAACCAGAACGTAATGTTGCTGTTTAGTCAGCAGGTAGAATTTCCCTGATCTCAACTAGTGGGAAATATTTTAGTTTCCTCAATCATCTTTAAGTATGACAGCTTCAGTCTAGTCTCACATTATTCCCTTCCTATTTATAGTGTGAAAAACCCATCCCATCTCTTTTGGGACGCTGCAACCATCATAAATATGAACCAGTTGCCAAGTGTCTGAATTTTGATCATTTGATCAAGGGGATGCTGAAAAATGGTCATCAGTCACTTTTTTCAGTGTCGTAACTGTGAACAGTCACTAAATGAACTGTTGTAAGTCAAGGATTATCTGTACTGTCAGTGTATATTTTCTCTCTGTTTCTATCTTTACACAGGATGAAACAGATGTCTGTTGTTTGGATTAGCACTTAATGCAAAAGTGTTTTTTATTGTCCTAAGCCTGAATGTTATATTATTGTTTGTGTGTCCACATGCACAATTTTTGCAAAGAAGAATGCATAAACATAAAAAGGAATGTGTTCATTTTCCTACGAAGTCTGCTTAATATATTTTTTTTCTTATACAGCTTCTCCCTGAATTCGCTATATTTAAATGCAAGGAAACTATAACATTTATTTTTAAAACGCAATTTCATAAAATGAAAAGCAGAGACATCGCCCTGCCAACAAAAGTGTGTATAGTCAAGGCCATGGTTTTCCCAGTTGCAACATATGGATGTGAAAGTTGGACCATAAGAAAGGCTGAGCGACAAAGAATTGAGGCCTTTGAACTATGGTGCTGGAGAAGACTCCTGCAAGTCCCTTGGACTGCAAGGCGTTCAAACCAGTCAGTCCTGGAGGAGATCAACCCTGACTGCTCTTTAGAAGGCCAGATCCTGAAGTCGAAACTCAAATACTTTGGCCACCTAATGAGAAGGAAGGACTCACTGGAGAAGAGCCTGATGCTGGGAAAGATGGAGGGCAAGAGAAGAAGAGGACGACAGAGAATGAGGTGGCTGGATGGAGTCACTGAAGCAGCAGGCGTGAACTTAAATGGACTCCAGAAGATGGTAGAGGACAGGAAGGCCTGGAGGAATGTTGTCCATGGGGTTGCGATGGGTGGGACACGACTTCGCAATTAACAACAACAACAAATCAAAGTAAGTAAGCTATGGATCTATCAAAATGAGACCATAATCAAAGAAACTTTTGACAAGAAATCCTAAAGCAGGGCAGAAAATGATATAAGTTCCCTCAAGAAACATACAATCCATAAGTCTGTACCTTAATAGTTGTACCTCCACTAGATCACCATTATAGGACCCTGTAGACTAGATCCAGAAGATCACATTAGAGTCTTTAATACTGTTATTAAGCCAGCATTACCAGATAAAGGAGTCATTGGAGGGCTGTCTCTGCCCCTTCCTCTTCTCTAGCTCTTGAATTCTATAAATTTCACTTTTTTTATCTGCAGATAGGCCCCAAACCAACTAATATCACATTATAAGGAGTTTTAGATGTTACTTATTTAGTTATTTAATCATTATATCTATATATCTATATAACTATATCAATCTCCACCCACAGGCTTCTACAATAATACAACAATTTTATAGAAATGGAAAGGATAAAAACAACAAGCCATTTGCCACTGAAAACAATAACATGATCTTTAAAAAAAATAACTAACACACTTGGACAAATAAAATTGTTTCCAGAGAGCAATTGGAGAGAATGTGTTGTACATAAATTTGTCTTTGATCCCTATTAGAATTACTTGTGAAAGCTGTATATTTGGAAAGGGTGTGGATACTTTTCTATGTGACACAATTCATTGGTGAATCTGTTTCAGTTTAAAATTACAAAAAAAACACAAAAAACCCAAACAATTCTGTTCGTTACAGTGACTTGCTCAATTGCAGTCTCTACTCACTTGGAAAATAAAGTAGACCAGGGCCCCTCTAACTTTGACGTACCACAATTTCATACCCTCCCCACCAATTGCATTAGGTTTATGTAAGAATTAAATACACCACTGTCAGGTGCCAAGGATCAGGACCATAGGTTAAGTTGCAGTTAAGAAAATTTATTGCTTAAGCCTATATACAAGAATCTTGTCAACTAACGTTCAATGCTATAATGCCACTAGAGAAGGGTCAATGGAATTCAAGAGGGGTTGGGTTTGCACCATTTATGGCAGTGTAATAACTTTAGGCTGATGACTCACTTAACTCTTCCCCCCAGCCCTGCCTGCTCTTCTCCTACATCCACTTATTAAAATACAATGTAACTTTCACCTTACTCTCTTGACTAAAGCTTACTTTTATCAGTATCAATGGCTTGGTTATCTTTTAAAGTTCCCCTTTAGCTTATCTATTGCCATCCTTTTTCCCCTCATTTGAGAAGGCTGGGCATTTAAATTAATGAATAAGCTTACTTTCTACAGATATTCAAAAGACTACGGCTATTCTACCACACGGTGCTCTGATGAATGGCAGATGAGGTTGACAGATGGCTCGGCCCACGGATTTAGTCATCCATGGAAACACACTTGAGTTTTCTTTCCCACTTTCCTTGTGCAAAGCCAATCAACTCAACTCCCCACCCCATCCCAGTTTACTCACAACCCCCCGGGGATGGCAACCCATAATTGGAGAACAGCAGTGATCCAAACTGTATTTTAGTCTAGTGGAGAAAATATGCTCAGATTAGGTCCCATGAAGACTATTGCATCATGATAAGGTTCTTGCTGAGAAAATTATGTGTATGCATTGGGGGGTGGGAGGGGGAAGAGGCTCCTTTCTTGCAATATACTTAAAACAATTTTTGGCTTTTTCAAAAAAATACCCCTGTTTTATGTGAAGTGTATAAGGCTGCTGTCATTTGAACCCCATGTCTAATTTTTGTTACTAAAAAAAATGAAATTCATCCCTTTCATCATGTATTGCCTTCATAATCTGGCCTCTGCTTCATAGCAGAAACTCTCCTTTATATTCAATTCCATTCCATTACAGCTACAGTTGATTATTTTCATACGCTAGAATGTAGATGGCCAACAGGCAGCCCCCATGCCTTCACTTGAGCCATAAGGACCTATTTCACCAAAGTGCCTTCATCGCTTTGTCGTTTACCATGTTTCAACCAACTCCATCTCAAGCAACTCAAAACTCTTCCAAAAAGTAACCATGGGACACAAAGGGGTGCGTCTACTTACATGTAATGTAAGTGAGGATTCTTATCGAACGCCCGCGGCTGGATGCTTCGGAGCCCTGAGTTCGTGATTGTCCTGCAAAAAGATGCAAAAGGACAGGAAAAGCAACCCATGAAGAAAGAATCAGTGAACGTCAGGCATTCAGAGATCTCACGTTAATATTGAATCAGAAGAGATAATTGGAAGACTATCCTGCCAGCCTGAATCTAGAGGCCTTTAAAACATTCCCACACATCCACCCCCCCAATCGGGGAACGAATCTGTCAAGATCGTTTTTTCTCAGTACCGGGGCAGCCAAATATGTCAACTACAATTATTTGAATTCAGTTTCTTTTTTGAATAACTTTTCCACTAAAATTCAAAAGCATTTAGTGCACACTTCTGCAAACATGCCTCTCTCTCTTTTTTGGCAATTCTCCCTAAGGTACACAGATTTTTAAAGCATTTTCCTTAATATAATACACTTTTGTGTCTGTCTGTCTGTCTGTCTGCCTATCTCTCTCTCTCTCCCTATCTATATATCTATCTTTATATCTTTCCCTCTCTCTCTTTATATATATAAAGAGAGAGGGAAAGATAGAAAGATAGATATATCTTTATATATATAAAGAGAGAGAGAGAGAGAGAGAGAGAGAGAGAGAGAGAGAGAGAGAGAGAGGAATCCCCTCAGAGGATAAGATGCAGCAACAAGCTGTCCCATGATTAATTTAGCCTCAGTGTGTATCATTTCCACAATTCCAAATGTGGGGAGAATACCAGCCATCTTTGCATAGCTATTTTAAGGATTTCTAAGGCAAAATGAAGCATTTCATCTGCCTAAGGCATTAGTTCAATGCTTTCTGACAGCTTTAGTCTCAAACAAACGAAGCATATATATCAAAGTCAGATCATCAGTTCATTAACCCTCAGAATGTTCTACAACTTGAGCTGCTAACATGGGTTACCCCAGATATTGTTCAGTTACAACTCCCAGCATCCCTTGCCATTTGCCCTGCTTTGTATGGATTCTGGAAGTTTCTAGAACAGTGACATCTGCCATTCCATAAAGTGACTCTAAATTAAATCAGATTTCTAAACTAAATTCAGCAACTTGAGGTGAACTGTTGAATCAAACCGAAGACCTCTACATCCATTTAAACAATTTAAAATCTTGTCCCTTAATCAGTTTGGAAGTCAGAATCAGATTGATTCAAAGGGATGAGTCAAATTGGAGTCCAAAGCCAATCAATTTTCTGAATCAATATGGAGGTCTGAATCAGGTTATAGATCTAAATCAAATCCATGTTTCAGATTGTTGTTGTTGTTGTTTTGCCTGACTTCCATGTCTCTAGCAGGATTTCAGTAGGCCAAGGAAACACTCGGTCACTGAGCGACAGATGGTTCCCAAGCAACCAAAAATTGCATGCAGTGACCAAACATCTTGATAGAAAATGAATAGCAGTCCGTGCCCAGCATTCAAGTATTACCGGTACTTTCCATCTCTCCATTATTTTCTTATGGCTTATAGTAACGTACAACTTAAAGTATGTATTTTCATTTATAAATCATCTCTTTAGAGATACAAACATACACACACTATGTATATTCTGTACATATAGGCTATAGCTATACCTAATGAAAGCATACAATTCCTTGTAAACTCAATGAATAATAACATATGTTCCCCAATTTTTTTTAAAAAGTACTTGCTTGTACTTTTGTAAACCAAATGAATAATAACATATGTTCCCCCATTTTTTTTAAAAAAAGTACTTGCTTATTTGAACGTTGCTGTTTCAGTTATCCACTGGATTTCTATTTCCAATTAATAATACTAATATATGATAATAAAATACTTGCAATGAACAGTAAATTCTGTATGTACTATCTCTTTATAATTCTTTAACTAGGCCAAAAAAATGGGAAAGTAATCACAGCAAGAACAATCAAATAAAAGAGTCACAAATGTCATAAGATTAATGGTGTTATCAACAAGTATAGAAAGCATCCAACTAAAAGTCTAAATTTAACATTGTGGCTTGTACATTTTCACCTACCAAACAAATCAGAAAGTTTTTCTGACAGAATGTCTCGTAAGCCATAAATGCGTTTCTGATTGTTTCTGACACAATGAATATGCTTTGTAAGAGTATCAAGTGCCATATTTTATATTCTCCTCCTGTAAAGGAATATGTCTATATCTATTCCTTTGATTTTGTTTTTAAAATCCTTCACTAGCAGAAACACAGAGACACAATCATAATTCCAGCACTAAATTTAGAGAAATTCTGAACAAGCCACTTACGATGTAACATGGGCAATTCCTACAGAGGACATTTGATTCTTGGAGCTAAGTTACAGAATAACTTAGCAAAATGGTGTTGTTGATTTGTGGTGAGACTCAGGTGAGTTACTGTAGCATTTGCTTTCTTGACAGAAGGCATTTAACAAATTTAAATTCCTGAGATATGTTTAGCATGGAAGTTCTCAGAGTAGGAACTTGAAATTGATAAACCTGAAATTCACAATGGCTAAGCCTTAGCAGAATGCTCAGTATGGACATGGATTCCCAGCTATGTTTTAGAATGGGGGTCTCTAACCTTGGGAATTTGAAGACATGTGGACTTCAACTCCCAGAATTCCCCAGCTGGCTGAGGAATTCAGAGAGTTGTAGTTCACATATCTTAAAGTTGTCAAGTTAGAGCAGGGGTATCAAACCTCTGGCCTGTGGGCTGGATGCGTCATGGCAAAACCGTGCCCACCCCATTGCCGGCAATGGAAAAAAAGTCGTGATATGTCATGACACATCACGTGACATTGCGAGTTTGACACTCCTACTTTAGAATGATCTATAAAGTCCCATATGCATTTCAAGGCAGGTGATTTGAAGGTAAATTGGCAAGTCAATGGTCTACCAAAAAGCAATAAAGGAAGCTGGTCTGCAAGAAGCAAGCATTTCTGTCCAAGCATCCAAGTCTAAATCCAAACTACAAATTCTCCACAGAATGAATTATTGGAATTACCAGCTATATGAAATGAACCGAGATTCTAACTTCTTTGGTCACCTAATCTAAGTTGCAGTTAGGATCAGTAATCTGTAGACTTCACCTTTGGATAACTGTCATGGATTTGCAGTTCCAGAACTAAATTTGATTGCTCACCTATTGATGTTGGCTTATTTGGTGCAAGAACATGCCTCCTCAGCAAAAGCTCAACTCTCTGTTTTGTTTCAAAAAATGGCCAAAGGAGGTAACAAAGTGAATGCACATTTTTCAAATTCAGTGAAACACTTCTAAATCCAAGTTCAGCCATGCATATTGAACCACAAACCCAGAAGAGAACATTTGGTCTTAAACTCAGTAAGCAGGTCAAATATTCATACGAGAAACATACTTTACCTACGATTTCTTTTGATAGTGTAGAGGAACAGACCTGGTCAACCTTTGCTTGTTCTCACAAACTGAGACAAAAATACTCAAAAACACAATACTCACAATCTCTGGAGTCCTGTGTACAGCTCCATGTCTACGGCATGCAAAGTCTGCAAATTCTTCCAGTACTCTATGTATCTATAGAGAGATAATGGGGTGGGGAAGAAAGATGATCACTTTTAGTACAGAAATACCATGCAACAACTTTCAGAGGAACCATTGACTGTGCGGTAGAACCAGGGGTGGAAAAAGCATTGACAAATCTCTGAAGTTGATGGGTTTCATCATGATTTGAGCTGGTTTATTTATGATGCCAGATCCATGCACCATATAACTTTATGATGCCTGGAACTGGTATAAGTGAGCTGAATTTGCCAAGGCAGCAAGCAAACCTTGATAGGGCAGGAAATAATGAAAGAAGACTTCCTAAGAAGGAAGAATTACTCAAATGTATTGATCCTATTAAATGGATGCAATTTTAAACCATTTGATATTGCTTTGCATATAAACTAAGTACAGTTAGGATTCAGTACTTAGTCTATTAACTGTATAGAGTAACAGAGCAAAACCTTTAGCAAAAGAGTGCCTCTGATTAACTGATACATTCAACATATGTATTTCCTTAAATTACCTCCTACAGCTGTGGTTTTCAACTTTTTCTTCACCACGGACCCCCTTTAAATACATTTTGTGGCCATGGACCATGGCCACAGACCCTCAAGACTTAACTCAAGATTTAAATCATAATATTTCTTCAAGCCTTCATGGACCCCTTATAATGATATTGCAAACCTTAGGTTGAGAACCAATGTACTACAGTATCTTCAAGATAAAGAAGAAACAACGCCTCTTCTATGGGGAAGCCCCCAATTTGAAGTAGGTAACGCCCTAAACACAAACAAAGAATATTTTTTTTCTTCAAAATACTGTTTCCTTTCCTAGGCATAGTTATTTTTTTTTTTAAAAAAAAGACTCTTTTTTTCCTCATTTCACAAATTCACTGAAGAAAACCCTGCTAATAAATCAATTTTGTCATTATTAATTAATCAAGAGCTCTTATTGCTCAAACTGATAGAGAAAAGATAAAAAAAACAAAGAACTAAACAACCAATCAGGACTGCTATACAATAGCTTGGGGCCTATTTGAATGTGTACCCCCCCTTTTTTTTTTGAAGTTGTACACTTTAATGGGCACACTACTGCAGCTTTCTGAGGTACTTAAATTGTGGTTCTTCTTTTTAACTGAACACGTTTAAAGTATGTGCACCCTGCTTTTTTGGAAAAAATGTTGCCCAAGACAGTTTCCGATTAAAGGCACACAATATAAAATATAGACATGCCACAACAAATTAATGCAAAGCAAAATCACAACAAGCTATATTAATAGGAGGAGAAACTAAAATAAAAAAATCTTTAACATTAAAAACTGTAAATGATGTTTTAGATAGTTTAGACATACAATTTCAGCATAGCAGTAAAATCTCTAGTATAAAATGTAGTATTTGCAATCAGGAAACATTCTAAATGCATCCAAAACTTTCTTAGGCAAAAGTCTCAGGGAAGACCCAGAATAGAAGACCCATCTGTCTATGCTATGCTGTCTATGCTATGACAATATTCCTTCAACCAGAGAATTTCTTCCTAAACCTAAGAATTTGGGGAGTTGAAAGTACAAATATGTAGGAGACACGAAGTTGAAGATAGTGATTTGAGATACCCAGTTTGGTCACAGTATGAAAGACAGAAGAAATATATCCAGCCCTAAAAGTATATGTAAGCCTTAGGCTCCATTTCCAGAGTCCTCACTCAGATGGATTTAAAGACATACTATTCGCCAAAAAAATTATGGATAGTAAGTTTTGATGGCTTCATCTTCCATCACCTCTCCCACTATCTCACTTCACTATATAGCTGAGTTGTTGGTTTTTTTTTAAAAAAAAATGATGGCTTTGTGATTTTGAATAATTGTGAGACTGATTAGTGTTTCAATTGAAACCTCATTTCTGTTAAGTGAAATATTCCTGTTCTAGGCCAAGACATTTTGAACAATCATTTCCCAAATCCATGACATTGCTGCGCACTCATTAATTACTGGGCTTTGTTCTCCACTTCTTAGTGATTTTTCTTTACAAAAATAATAGTCAAAAAAATCTGGATTTCGTACATACCATTTCACGATGTCTTTGTGATTAATGAAACTTAATTAACCCTAGTATCTTAATTTCTTTACACAACTTTCCCAAGTGTATATGGTTGCACATACATTTTGCATGCAGGGATTTCTACCTGTACATCAATTTCATATAAGGATTCCCAGTTGGAATTGAAACTGATTAAAAATTAAAAATATTAGATTTACTGTGCACAATCTATACGCACAAGACAAGACTGCATTAGCCCCATCTTTTAGCAGCTCCAATTCCTCACCTCTTTTAACAAAATGGAGATGTATTTTCACGGGAGATATTCAGCAGTAACATAGGTAAGCATCCATTTTGTATTTTCAATTATGCTAAGAGTGAAGGTGTGTTCTTCAAACATTAATGTAATGGCAACTATTGTTGTAAATGTGTCTTTACTGTATCAGTCTCTATGAGCCCAGATATTCTGACACACATGCCATAAAAGAAGGACAACCGAAACACATCTGTCACATTTGACACATTTCAATGCAACCTATTAGTAGATAATAAAGCTAGGCTAACATCTGCAGAGAGACTGCAGTGTTATGTTTAACAATACAATGAGGAAAAACAATGTAAGCAAAATTGCTACAAACAGCTGTCTCCATGTCAGCATCATTTCATTTTCATACACTCAGGACTACCCAAAAACATAAAGATTTTAAAAAAATCAAAATGGCAAACATCACCCACAGTTTGTCATGCTTTCAGCATTTCATTCAGTGTTTATATCAAGGAAATGGGTATAAATACTATAAATGTAATGTTGTCCTAAGCTAAACCTATTAAACACAGGTAGTACACGTAGTAATGGATAAATCAGTCCTTATCATTTTTGGCTGTCCAAGACGCATTGTCACAATGTCCAGTGTGACATTTAAGATAAACCCTGTAAAAATCAATTTTTCTTTTTCCGCACAAATTATTTCTTTAACCGCAGTTTTGATCTAATAGGCACAAGCATACTAGTTTTTGAACCAAGTTACAAGATTACATAACTATGTTGTAAGATTTAGATTCACCTGCTAATGATCTGATCCAAGCATTTGTTCACGAAAATGTGAATCAGGTTAAACTCCATTTTTCCTTCTTAGTATTAAAGTGAAGAAAAGATAAGAATTACATTTGTAATTTTTGTTTTTTTAAAAAACAAAACAAAACAAAACACACAAACACACATTTTCCAATGACGAGGAACTCTGCCCATAGTCGCAAGCATTTCATTTATATTATCAGGGGGAAAAAATTCTACATGATCAGAGATGTTAGGTCTAGAACTCTGAACTTGTGGTACACAACTGCATGCAAATACTGCAGCCAAACATAGATATACACTCATTAAAATTCTGTGCTGGAATGTAATCTACAGTTGCAGGAGGGAGGGGAGCAAAGAAACAACATAGCTTAGAACTTTTGGTGCGCAGAAAAAGGATGAACTTGCAGTTTGCAAGGTATATCTAATAGTTACACCGATAGTTGCTTTACTCTGCCAAGATTCTGTCTATAGATGAGCAACAATAAAGAAATTACTCTGAAGTAATTCCTCAGAACATTCTTGATCCTTGGACATGACACATTCAGAGGAATGCCATGGAACACATAATCTAATTCATAATTTTAGCATAATTTTAAACAAAACAGAATAATAGAAATAACAGAGTTGGAGGGGACCTTGGAGGTCTTCTAGTCCAACCCTCTGCTTGATCAGGAAACCTTATACCACTTCAGACAAATGGCTGTCCAATCTCTTCTTGAAAACCTCCAGTGTTGGAGCACTCACAACTTCTGGAGGCAAGTCGTTCCACTGGTTAATTGTTCCCACTGTCAGGAAATCTCTCCTTAGTTCTAGGTTGCTTCTCTCCTTGATTAGTTTCCATCTATTGTTTCAGGTGCTTTGGAGAATAGGTGGATCCCTCTTCCTTGTGGCAGCCTCTTAGATATTGGAAGACTGCTACCATGTCACCCCTAGTCCTTCTTTTCATTAGAATAGACATTCCCAATTCCTGCAACTGTTCTTTAAATGCCTTAGGCTTCAGTCTCCTAATGATCTTTGTTGCTCTTCTCTGCACTCATTCTAGAGCAGTGGTGGCGAACCTATGGCACGGGTGCCAGAGGCAGCACTCAGAGTCCTCTCTGTGGGCACACGCGCCATCGCCCCAGTCCTAGGCCTTCAGCTGGGTTTTATAAAACCTTTTCGCTTTAGGCCTCCGCCGCCATGTACAACAAAAAAAAGGTTCAATCAATCAGTCAATTTCAATTTTTCACGGGGAAAAAAAAGATCTTGCAAAGTTGGAATTGATTGATTGAACTTTTTAGTCCCACCCAGTCTGCCGTTATCACCGCAGCCACGCCCACCCAATGGGCCACACCCACCCAATGGGCCACACCCACCTGGCACCCGACAATGCATAAGTGGGTTTTGGGTTGCAGTTTCGGCACTCGGTCTCTAAAAGGTTCGCCATCACTGTTCTAGAGACTCAACATCTTTTTTATATAGTGTGGCAACTAAAAGTGGATGCAATATTCCAGGTATGGACTTACCAGTGGAGTTCTATGATGAAATTTAGGAAAAAAAGGAGAGGAAGTTGCAATATCAACTTAGTATTGGGTTCTTGATGTTCTCTGAACTTCCTGCAGATGCTTCACTGTCAGGCCCTCAGTTTGGGGGGGGGGATCAAAATATTAAAAGAGGCTAGAAAACGTACAGACCTTCATAATGATTTTTCTTTTCCCATTTTTCTTGGCCAGGGATCCTGCAAAGGAGAATACACCCCTTTTGCTCACAGTAAGGATCCTTGCTGCATTTGGACTGCAGGCATGCTAAATCCCAAAGATTAAGTGGCATGCAAATGCAACATAATTGAAAGAGGAGCAGTGTGCCAGGCGCTCTTGTCTTGCAGGGTAACAAGAAAATTGATTTTTTTTGCCCAGGCATATTACACCTAGTGATCCAATCCAAAGCATTTGCCTTCAGTGATTCAGTATGTTTAGCTTGTTGGGGTTTTTTTTTATTATTATAAAAAGCTGAATAAATGAATTCAAAGCACAAGGATAAAGGGAGGGGAAGATGCAGAAAGGAGCCTATTTTCCAGAATATCTGCCACAAAGGACCCACCTCTTTTCTTCTCCCCATTGCTTCCAGCAATTGGCAGGCAAATGGAACTTAAGAGGAACTGAGACTGATCGGTGCTTAGGAAGCGGATGGGCTCAATAGCTTTCCATCGAAGCCCACTTCGGCTAGCTGCACCTCCTGCACGCTGCTTTAAGAAACTGCAGCCAAACAGAAATGCAAGAGTAACAGAGCAACTCACAAATCATCAGGCAGCATTTAAAAGGGCAAACCAAGCCACCCACACAAGGTATAATGGGGGAGTGTGAAGCTTTCTACTGGCTGAGCTAATAATTCATAACACACCTTGTGTAATGTTCACAAGCAATTCCTTTCACAAACAGCATCACCAGGGAGTAAAAGATTGATTGGTTCCTAGGTATTAATTTAACTCCTTGCAAATTAAACTAAAACTCTCTTTTTACGACCCTGTAATGCCTTAATTCAGGATAGAGTGGGGGCAACGGATGGAGCTGAGTATTTACTGGCTGGATGCCCTTCCTGACACCTATGGGGAGTTCACAGCAGAGAGAAATATCTGCCGCTACTTAGGATTGAATTCTCAACCTTCTGAGTGGGAGGCAAGTGTCTTCACCACTAGGCCACCACACTACTCACCTTTGCAATTAAACTATTGTTGAGAAAGCTTTAATTCATAAACATACACACAGAGATAAAATGGCACAAAGTGATTCCTGTTCTTTAAGGATTAACTTATTTCTTATGGCGTGAAGTTTCGTGGACTGCAATGCTTTTCTTCCAATGCATTAGGCACTAAATAAACGTATTAGTTACTAAAATGAAACTTGTTGAACACTTGTTGAAGGCACTGGGTTTCACAGATTAATACCAGTATTCTTCTGAATTTGAGCATGCAGGATCCTGAAAGCTATTATTATCTCATGCTCACTTAACAGGAAATCACCTCCATAGAATATGGGAGTGCTTCTGATTAAACATTCATTGAATCATGATGCTATTTCAGTGCTGCATTTGTTTGTTTAGAATAGTTAAGAGAAATAGAAGTCAATATAGCCATAGGAGACCACGATTAAAAGACACTCCCGTTGTCATACACCTTAGCAATTCAACACATTTTGTATCAACATGGAACAAGATATTCACTTAAAGAATGTTTTGATTGAAGATCATTATGGATTACCAGATTCCTTTTTCAAAAAAAATGAGCTAAGGGAGCAAGTTTTACTCTCATCTTATAGGTTGGAAACTGAAGTGAACAAAGTGACTTAAGCAAAGCAATATTCTATAGTAAGATTAGAACTCATGGAGCAATATCTAAATCTCTATCCTCTGAATCACACAGGCTCCATCTGATCTTTCTATCACTGGTACTCAAAGACACCAAAGGTACCAAGTAGGGTAGTAGATCTGAAGGACAAGCACTGGTGATCGGACAAGCAAAAGATGTTACTTGCAAGTAAAGGAATAATTTTGCTGAAGTTTAACCCTGTCTGATGTGAAATTATTTCCTCCCCGTGTGAAATTTGGAATTTGTTTTTGTTTTCGTTTTGCCAGTTTGCAGAAAGGAAAAAGAGAGATCAACTCTACTGCTGAATTATCTGAATTAGACGGTCTTTCTTTAGCTTATCACTAAATTGGTGGGTCTAGCGTGAAGCTGTAGGTAGAAAGTTATTGATCACTTGGGGATTCCCTCAGGCCTTGAGATGGTGTGGTTGCTGAGCTCTTGTGGGATTTTCCTTTGGATGTGTATGAACTGAGGTGACAGATGATAGAGGATAGGTAGGTAGGTAGGTAGGTAGGTAGATAGATAGATAGATAGATAGATGAGATAGAAGACAGAGAGAGAGATATGAGATAGATAGATAGATAGATAGATAGATAGATAGATAGATAGATAGATGAGATAGAAGACAGAGAGAGATATGAGATAGATAGATAGATAGATAGATAGATAGATAGATAGATAGATAGATAGATAGATAGGAGAGAGAGAGAGAGAGAGAGAGAGAGAGAGAGAGAGAGAGAGAGAGAGAGAGAGAGAGAGAGAGAGAGAGAGAGAGAGAGAGGAGAGAGAGAGAGAGAGAGAGAGAGAGAGAGAGAGAGAGAGAGAGAGAGAGAGAGAGAGAGAGAGAGAAGAGATATGAGATGGAAGACAGACAGACAGACAGACAGACAGATAGATAGACAGACAGACGGACGGACAGACAGACCAATCTAGACTAGACTACGATTCCAAACCAAGAAGGTGAGTTTTTTGTTCAAACCACAATAAACCAAAAACATGTTGCCAAAGCTAGTGACATACACGGGAATGCATGTATACTGTTTTATTTATAATGCCAGAGACAAAGTTTCCAGCCCCTCATTGTCCAGAAGAGGCCCGCTTTAAGCTCCATTTTTTCCCCCCTACTAATCAAGGTTGCCTTTTTAAACCTTCCCAACCGCAGTACCAAAGGAGTCGATAACATTATTGATGGAATTCCCATACTGGATAGACAATGCATAGCTATTTCATCCCACTGTAAAATAACTGTATTGTCAAATGGTTGCAACGCAGAGTTAGAACGCTGCACGCCCCATTCACAACCGATTCCCCCACCGTTTAAACCCCACCGATGCGGCAGCGCTATTTACAGAGCGCAGACACGTTTTTAATTAACGCCACAAGGACAAACTCCGAGCTCTCCCTTACGGAAACTTGCAACATCTGTGCTCACTGAAATTGCAGCTAAAAAGTCATTTAATGACATGCCTCATCTAAAACAAGTTTGCTGCAGTTGTTACCTTTTTTGTAACAACTTCGGCATTAGAGGATCAAAAGAAAAGACACCAAGCCAGTCACACACACACACACACACACACACACACACCCTTATAACAACTTGTTTATAGCAGGTTTCCTCCTTGTGTTATAAACCTGACAGCTGAAATGCTTGTTTTACACAGGTTAATGTGGCCCGTGTGTTACTGCTTCTGCTGAGCTGGCTTCCCCTTTCTCTTTTCAGATGCATTTTTCTTGGGGAAAGTCAAAAATCAGAGCTCTGTGCAGCTTTAGGGACTAGGGATAAAAAAAAAAGGCTGTTGCAAGGAATAAACAAGCAGCACCTGGCAGGGTCTATCCGATCAAGATGGCTGCAGGCCATTTGTTCCAATCCGATGCTCCAAACTAGCAATCCCTTTCCGAGCATTGGCTCAGTGTGAAATGCCAAGGAGAGCCCTTTTGCACACCCATGTGGAACAAATAGTAAATTAAGAGCAGTCCATGTTGGGACAAATAATCTGAACTGCCCATTCACGCTGCTGGGAGTTAGCATGCAGAAATCCCTCCGACAGACTAAATTACTACCCGGCCATTTCCAGCTTGGCATGAATGCAATCCAAACCTTTCTGTAAACCTATTTGTTGCGCCTCTGAGAAGCCGGTATGAGCTTTCCCCATGGCCTCTTTTCCTCTAATTATTCAAGGTAGCAAGAGAGGAAACACCCAATATTGCCAAAAATAGTATCTCTGTTAGGGACAACTGTTATCTTCTAATGTGGCTTTTCTGATTTGAAGAGACATTAGGGGAAAGGTAGGATTGAGTGGTGGAGAGGTTCAGGCATTATAGTGGAATATATTCTATTGCACAAAAAAATCCTAATTCTGGGCTCAGCTATCTTCAGTTAACCTCAGTTATCTTCTTCTTCATCATCATCATCATCATCATCATCATCATCATCATCATCATCATCATCATCATCATCATCATCATATCTTTGTTCGGCCATAGACCAGCATGTAGAATACAGAAATCACAGTTAAATAGAATAACCTACAAAATAAAAGAAACGCTTAGCCTCACAGCTCCTTCACAATGAAGTTATCTTCATTAAAGCATCACTATTAACTTGACAAGACAATCCAGCACCTTATTTATTTTACAATGCTTTTGGGCCACCCCAGTCATCAACCCTGATAAGTGCAAAACAAAACAATAACAACCTGTCATAAAACTTCATCAAACATTGATCAGGGTTTTAAACTAAAGCAAAGGCACCTGATTCAACAGCTACCCATCACTAAAGCTATTATCCAAAGACCCACTAGAAAAAAGAGGGTTTTTAATATCTTTCCTAAGAGCTATTAGGAAGAGGATCAGCATCCTTCATCAGGGTATAACACTAAAGATGAATGTACATTCACTTTTTTCAACCTAGAGTGAGAATTGTGACTGATTCCTGGAATCCCCATTCAAAATGGCTGAGCTATAGGGATTTCCCAAAAGGGGAACGGCTAAGAGAGTGCTCGAGATCCAGAAAAATCACTGATCTTGAAGCAGTACAGGATAATTTAGAACAGACCATCATGGTCTCAGAGAGGAAAAGGCAACTTTAACCTAACCCAGGGTTAGGCAACCTTGGCTCTTTTATGGCTCAGGAATTCTGGGAGTTGAAGTCCATAAGTCATAAAAGAGCCAAGGTTGCCTACCCCTGAGTCCTAACCTATACCTTTCAAAGGTTACTCTTGGGTTTGAAAAAAAAAAGTTGTGTGGTCAAAATAAGAATAAGGCCATACTGTAAATTCTGTAAATCCTGCATTATATAGAGCTGCAAGATTAAGCAGGTAGCACTGTTCCTTCCCTCCCTCCTTTAGCACCACAAAAGGTAGGAATTTGGGTTTTGCTCAGTTTCAATCTCATTTGTTGAGGCTTTTCTGCTGTAAATCCCAACTCTTTGCGTGGAATTAGGTCTTTAAAATTCATAACCTCTGCAAAGCAGACGTGCATGGGATAACAAACAGGCTTCAGAGTTGACTATTTCCTCCCATTCATTTTTTTTTCTCAAGACAGATAGCCTTCGCTCCCACCTCCTTCATTTCCTCTGACCTAAGGACAGCAATCTTTAAACCTCATATTTGCATGCTCCTTTTCTTAAAGAAGGAAAAGTCTTTTTTAAAATAATAATAATAATAACAACAACAACAGATTCAATGCTCTCATTGCAAATAGAGTTTTCGTCTGTCTTGTGTTTCCTTGTCTCTCTTCTAATTCAGAGTTAGGCCAGCCTTAGCTGAGGCCCATGCTCCCACTGAAATCTACTCATGCCAGCATTGATAGGTATAGAAAATTAGAATAGAATAGAATAGAATAGAATAGAATAGAATAGAATAGAATAGAATAGAATAGAATAAATATTGGAATATAGAATAGAATAGAATAGAATAGAATAGAATAGAATAGAATAGAACAGAACAGAACAGAACAGAACAGAATAGAATAGAATAGAATAGAATAGAATAGAATAGAATAGAATAGAATAGAATAGAATAGAATATTCTTTATTGGCCAAATGTGATTGGACACGCAAGGAATTTGTCTCCAGTGCAGAAGTTCTCAGTGATAAAAGCAACAAAGTGATAAATCATAAACCATAAGATGCAATCATAAACCATAAGATATAGCCAACAAAGTGATAGTTATAAGATGTCAATAGGAGTAGGTAATGGGAAAGATGAGAAGGATAATAGTAATACAGTCTTACTACATGGCTAGATATCCTTAGGCAGAAGTTGTTAGATGACTTAGAAGTTATAACGACTTCTCTCCAGCTCCTACCGGACCTTTGTGGGGCAGAGGTTCTGAGCAGAACCTAAGGAGCCAGCATTTCCATAACCTTCCTGGTTCCATTTACCTATCAAGGGAGAGGTGGTGGCCCTCCCTTCCTTTCCTCCACTTAGTTCTGTCCAAGACTTCCTCTAAGGCAAAGAGCTACTAAGAACGCATCCGATGGTCACCCTGAGTAGGCATCCATATGCCAACAATCTGACCTTGCTCTGATTTGGGTTAAAATCCATCTGCATGAGCCAACATTCCCAAAGTGGATGCCAGAATGAAAAGCCAAAACATGCCATCAATAACCCAAACAAAGACAGTTTGTTCTTTGCTCAGCAGGATTCACAGGGGACACTACAATCTGGGCTGCTGAGACAAAAGGCCGGGAGGAAAAGAAACGGCCAGTGGCCCTTAATTCTTGGTTTAAATTGTGGCCTTAAATTCCAAGCGCCTCTCAAATACAGAACAGCATTAATAAGAACGGAGCGTTTTCTCCCATGGGAGAAAGTCAATGACTTTGATGCTTGTTTTTTGTTTTTTTAATTGAGAGAAAAGACATGCCACATTTGGAAAAAACATACAGAGAATTTTTTTAAAGACAATATGATTTCATGGAACCATAGAGCTGGAAGGGACCTTGGAGGTCCTGTAGTCCAACCCCCTGCTTGAAGCAGGAGTGTCGGAAGATGCACTTCTTTTCCATATCATCTAGCTCTTTAGCAGATATAACTTCCCGTGCTTTGTGTTGTGCTTTGTTTCTCTTAAAGGAGGCAAAGAAAGATATGGCAGATTAAAAATTCCCTAGAAATTCTTGGTGTATTTTATTTTAATGCATCACTTAACTCTTCCCAAATTTTTTTTGACATTAGCCAAAACCATTTATCAGAAAGTCCTTTTAATCCAAGGTAGGTAAAAGACTTTACAGTAAGTTGATTTAAATGTCCCTATTGTGATTGGGTAATGGGTTTGTGTATTGCCAGTGCTCCTGGGGAGGAAAGCTATGGCAAATCTAGACAGCATGCTAAAAAGCAGAGACATCACCCTGCCAACAAAAGTACATATAGTCAAGGCCATGCTTTTCCCAGTTGCAATGTATGGCTGTGAAAGTTGGACCATAAGAAAGGCTGAGCGCCAAAGAATTGAGGCCCTTGAACTATGGTGCTGAAGAAGACTCCTGCGAGTCCCTTGGTCTGCAAGGCAATCAAACCGGTCAGTCCTAGAGGAGATCAACCTTTGACTGCTCTTTAGAAGGCCAGATCCTGAAGTTGAAACTCAAGTACTTTGGCCACCTAATGAGAAAGAAGGACTCACTGGAGAAGAGCCTAATGCTGGGAAAGATCGAGGGCAAGAGAAGAAGGGGACGACAGAGAATGAGGTGGCCGGATGGAGTCACTGAAGCAGGAGGCGTGAGCTTAAATGGACTCCAGAAGATGGTAGAGGACAGGAAGGCCTGGAGGAACGTTGTCCACAGGGTCGCGATGGATCGGACATGACTTTGCAACTAACAACAACAATTACCAGTGAAAAATCTTTACCCAATTTCAGGTAAGTTACCAAGGTGTGGGAAACACTGACCTAGATACATACTCAGATCTAACTAAAGGCCGCTAACAAACAAAAGAATCCCTGGAATTTTTCCATTGCAATACAGTGTTTATGTTGGTAGTTAATCCTTGATGAATCTCTAAGCAGATCTGTAGATAGAGGGCATGCTCATCAGCTTCACTACAAACCTTCTGTCTACTTGATTTGGGAACAAGCATAATTGTTGTTATCTGTTAAATGCCAGAGGTAGGTATGCAAATCCAGAGGACTGTCAGTTACAACTAGTGATGCTAACAGCAACTCAAAGAAGTGATGACATTTGGATTCCTACTATTTGCTAATGTTGCCTTGGAAACTTCACTACCAGAAAGAGGCTTTCTCTTTATTAAGCCCACTCTAATTAGGCTTTGTACTGCTAAATAAAAATTGTAGTGTTTGGTCACCTGGGAAAAAAATGAAAAATTAATCTACATAATAAGAAATAATGCTTTATGAAATCTAGGGATTTTTTTCCTCTATGGTTTTATTCTAAAATTATTAGCATGGTAGATTTATTTCCCAGTATCCCTTTATTATGGTATTTAATTGATAACCAATGCCTCATATCTATTAAATGCTGTATAAGACAATTAATCATTAACTTCTATCATTCCAGGAGTGAAAAAATAAATAGAACTGCCAACACGTAGTTCCTCTGTGATAGGAATTCTAGCAATGCACTTGGCATCTATTTGCTTTGTTTTTTCCTTGCTAAGCATCTCTCTTCAAAGCATTTTGTCATGTTCACTCATAAACATTCCTGTTAAATATGCATCCTTAATATAGCACAAATATTTCGCTGCTTTTTTCCAAAATACAAAGAGACTCGTAAGTATTCCAACTGAAACACAAGAAATTAGAGTACTTTTATTAAGTTTGATAATATCTTAGCATTTTCCCAGCTTCACTCAAGCATGAAACTGGTTATCAGCTTAGTATCTTGTGCACCATTGCAATTTAGAAAATTGAACTTTGGATAGGAAATAGGAAAAAAAAAAACTAGATTCAAATCTAGAATTAGCCAGAAAAATCAATAGGTTGGTTTAGACAAATAACAGTTATTTGGGAGGAGGAGGAGGAGGAGGAGGAGGAGGAGGAGGAG
>NW_015386870.1:181732-214232 GCF_001527695.2 Protobothrops mucrosquamatus
AGTAAATGTTTTCCCTGCAACACCCTATGGAAATTAAAGTTGAACTTTTGAAGAAGCAAGGTCGAAAGAGTATTTATACTTTTGAACTTTAGCATTGGAGAAAACTCCTGAGAATGCCATCGATACCCAAGAAAACAAACAAATGGATCATCAAATAAATCAACCTAGAGCTCCTAAGGCACAAATGACCAGGCATAAATCATCATATTTTGGATATATGGAAAAAGCAACTAGCAGCAAGATATGCTCAACTACAGCAGCAATGAGAGTTATTGGAAGATCTGATGGTTGGGGACAGATCATCCTGGGGGGTGGGGGATGTATCCATGAGATCAGGAAGAATCAGCACCAATTTGAGAATACATGATTAACCTTTTTTAAAAAAAAAAAGATACTGCCTTTAACTTAGGAATTCAAGCTGAAGCCACAATGTTTTCTTACTCAGTGATACTCCTAAGATCTGAGATAGGCTGGTGGTTAAGATGATACATGATTATATTAGGAGTGAACTGATGGAGGTCCTTATCTAATGGTACTGACGTCTGACTCTTCCTTACTTCATTACCTATTAGTCATAAAGAGGAAGTAGGCTTAAGATAAAGAGTTTACTATCATTATGCCTTGTTTCCTCTAATCTGAAGTCACTTCCTTCCCAGGCACATCATCTTTGACTTTCCTGTTGATAAGAAATAGTTGCCTGACTTTGCCTATCACTATAATGTACTTCCTATACATGAATCTCCTATCTGTTATAGTTGCAAAACCTGTTTCACTAATCACTGTTCTGTTTCCAGTTCCATCACACACCCCGTGTGTGTGTGTGTGTGTGTGTGTGTGTGTGTGTGTGTGTGTGTGTGCTTTAACCTCCAACAACCTTCCCCATCTCAAATTCTTGGAGAAAAGCAAACATTCAGAATTTTCTTCTAATGCTAACTAGTGCAAAAACATAGCCATGAGCAGTTGGGGAATTTAGATGTTACTGCAAGGAGCCGAGTCTTTTATTTTCTGTATGACTGGATAAAAACAATATGTGGTTCCTGTCTTTGGTGGAATGCATAGACACAGGGAGGGAGGGAGGGAGGGAGGGAGGGAGGGAGGGAGGGAGGAAGGAAGGAAGGAAGGAAGGAAGGAAGGAAGGAAGGAAGGAAGGAAGGAAGGAAGGGCCAAGATTCATGGAACTGTTGTATAACCCAACAAATAGTGCTTAGTTGTATCCATATCAGTCATTTGCATTCAAGTGTAATCATATCACAAACCTTACATGACCTCACCCTCCCAATTTGAAAACAAGTCCAAAGCTGTAATTAGGTTGACTATCACAGCAGGCACCTGGTTTGACCAAACTGCATGCATACTTTTGTATCAGTCTTCTGGAACTACAAGGACAAGTCCCTGCAGTTTTCTTGGCAACATTTTTCACAAATGGTTTATCATTGTCTTCTTCTTAGGACTAAGGAAGAAAGACTGTCCTAAGGTCATCCAGTTGGGTTTGTACCATAGTCTCCTCCTGGTTTCTGGCACAGTGTCTTTAACCCTCTACCTCAAACTGGTTGTCTTTTGCAAAACTACAGATCCATAAATTGGGGCTGGCCAGGAAAACCAATTTGATCTCTTTGCCTGTAATATAAGACATGGGGAGAAGGAAGGTGTTTATCTGTCCTTTTGCAACAGAGTTGGAGTGATGTCTGAAGCAACTGAGCTCTTGCAACACCTGGCAGAAATTTCAATAATAAATTCACTTTGCCACGGTCCCAAGCCCTGTAGAGGGCAAATGGGAGAGCCTTGAAGGACAAGAAGAGGTGTCCCTGACCAAGGCAATGGTCTGATAAAAGTGGCCTGAGCCCAGGACAAGAAAGTAATTTTTAAAAAAAGCACATCACAGACAAGCCCGTCCTCGGTTCATACAAAGATAAAAGAGGAAATCCATTCAGACTTGCAAGATTCTGCTACCATAGCTGTTACAATCAAAGTAGTATAGCTTAGTCCTTGACTTATCACCACAACGGACCCCAACATTTCTACTAAGCAGTACAGTTGTTAAATGAGTGTTGCCCTTTTTACAACTTTTCTTTTTGCAGTGGTTGAATCACCAGAGGTTTTAAGTTATTAACATGGTTGTTAAGTGAATCTGGCTCCCCCATTGACTTTACTGTATTTGTCGGACGGTCGCAAAAGGAGATCACGTGAGCCTGGGACACTGCAACCGTCATAAATATGAATCACTTGTCACGTGACCCTGGGGATGCTGCAAAGGTCATAAGAGTGAGAAAAAGGTCATAATAAGTCGCTTTCTTCAGTGCTGTTGAAACTTTAAACTGTTGTAAGTTGAGGACTTACCTGTACTGAACTTTCTGGCAATGGTTTCTAGGTCTGGTCTACTGTACCTTGGAGGGGCAGTCAAGCAACTCCCCCTCCTAACTTAAAGGGCATTGTTACACAACTGACAAAATCTCCTTGCCCTGCCCAAGGTTGACCACGCGCTACTGTTACTGATACAACTGCCTCTTCTGCACATCAAAACTCTAGTTTGTGGCGCCACTATTTCTACTCAAGAGTTTTCTGAAGTCGCCTAGATACTTGGCAAGGAAGTTGGGAGGTCAGAGAGAAAGCCGAAGAACCAGCAAGCCAAGAACGAAAGCCGGACAAGACCAACCAATTGAGAAGAACAGGAGCTGTGAAAGGCACACAATAGCCCATGTTGCCTCGGAGCACAGGCCCTCGGTTGTTGGGATGCCTGATGATATCACTGGAGCTAAAAGACACATCCAGGGTTGTCGTGGCAACAGCAGGCACCACGAGAAACACAGCCAAGGCAGAGAAGAAAAGACTAGCCAGTTCTAAACCCCCTGCCCAGCCCTCCCCCACAGTTCATTCAACTGCCAAAGTTGCAAGTCTGTTATTTTAGGAGGACTGAACAGAGATCGGGAACTGCCTGAGGAATTTAAAAAAAAAAAAATATCAGAAGGGGAAAAAAAAATGAGGAAGTTTATTCCGTTAATGAAAGACGACACTGTTTCACACCTCGCTCAGAGGGTTGGTGCTCCCTAAGGCCCAAAGGGCAGCTTGCTCAGCTGCTTGCAATTGCCAGGAGCCAATCTTGCTCCACTTGTGCCAGTTCAAGCATTTATTAGTCATTTCTCTTAATATGGGGCAACGTTTCCAAGCCTGGGCTCTCCGCGGATTGGTGGGAGACTGGCCGTCATTGCAACCTACCAGCTGTGTTCAACTGCAATGCAAATCTACATGGACAAAGAATTCTTCTTTGGTTTTTTTCAAATTTTGATTCCCTGCATCTACTTCGGGGAATGCCTAGATTCTTTTTTATTAGAAGAAAATCCAGAACCTGTTCCACCTACAAAATGTACACATTATCTTGCTGGCTGCAATATCATTAAATAAGATTTCAGGAAGGGAAGAGAAGGGAGAGAAGAAAGGAAAGAAAGAAAGAAAGAAAGAAAGAAAGAAAGAAAGAAAGAAAGAAAGAGGAAGGAAGGAAGGAAGGAGGGAGGGAGGGAGGGAGGGAGGGAGGGAGGAAGGAAGGAAGGAAGGAAGGAAGGAAGGAAGGAAGGAAGGAAGGAAGGAAGGAAGGAAGGAAGGAAGGAGAAAGGGAATGACCTTGGTTCCCACAGGACTCCGTCTTTAGTCTAGCAATACTTTCCCTTTCTTCCCCGCTCCTGCCAACCTGTGTGGCCATGAGAATGACAAAGATGGCTTCAGCCAGGTCCATTTCAAAAGTTGACTCCAGCCCCATGTATAAAGTTTTCCATACGTGACCTAGAAAGTTGGCATACATTGTCGGGCCACTGACATCCAGAACATAGCCCTGTTGTCTGAGTGAAGAACCAGTCGATGCTGTTGGACCTCAACCTGGATTAGTCCTCGCCCAGGTGGTCAACAACCAATAAGACTAGAAAGGGTCCTGGATGGCAGTTTCCCCTGGGGTAGTTTGCACTTGCAAATCACAGCTTTCAACAGTTTCAGAGCCTTCCTTCTGTTACCTGGAGATGCTCGGTCTGAATCTGGGATCCTTTGCATGCAAAGTGTTTGCTTTTACCGCTGAGCCAAATCTCTTTTCCGAAGCAGCAATAAACATCTGCAGCCTTTGTCTTCGGCTGCATCTTCTGCATGCTGATGGGGAAGAATATCCTCAGGGGACAGCGGGAAGCCAGACTCTGTACCCTGTTAAAGATTCCCACTGCAGCTCAGATAGTGCCACCGATAACCTCTGCTTTCAGGCAGCAGCATGCCTCCTCTATACACAATGGATTCAGGTGCCCCTGGGCTATCATGGAGTGCCAGAATGATGGATGCATTTGTCTCTAAGCAAGCTGCGGCATTCACTTCATGCCCACACAAAGCATTCTGCAATTTGGGGGAACTCAAAATAAGAACTCAGCAGTTCTTATTTATTAAGCCTTCATAATGCCAGCAGCACAATATGGCGGGGGGAGGGGAAAGACAGGATTATACCTTTGAGGGGTCCTCTGAGTTTGGTTGTTGGGGTTTTTTTTGCAGATGTTTCACTACCAAACTAGCTAAGATCACATTGCTAGTCATCACCAGTCACTAGCACTGATGGTGTTACCTAGTTTGGGTAATCTGCAAGAAAACAACCAGGTTCAGAGAGCGTCAAGGAGACGTCATTTCAACCCTGAGCCACAAATATTCTCCTTTATTGATTATAGCTCTCCAACAGGACCTTGCGGGCAAAACAGCAACTCCTTGTTTCAAATTTGTACTTCAAATATTCCAATTATCTATATCAGTGATGGCGAACCTTTTAGAGACCGAGTGCCCAAACTGCAACCCAAGACCCATTTATGCATCGCCGGGTGCCGGGTGGGTGTGGCCCATTGAGTGGGTATGGCCCATTGGGTGGACGTGGCTGTGGTGGTAACGGCAGATTGGGTGGGACTAAAAAGTTCAATCAATCAATTCCAACTTTGCGAGATCTTTTTTTTCCCCGCGAGAAGTTGAAATTGACTGATTGATTAAACCTTTTTTTTTTTGTACACAGCGGCGGAGGCCTAAAGTGAAAAGGTTTTATAAAACCCAGCTGAAGGCCTAGGACTCGGGCGACGGTGCGCGTGCCCACAAAGAGGGCTCTGAGTGCCGCCTCTGGCACCCGTGCCATAGGTTCGCCACCACTGATCTATATTATATCACATCAGTGAGAATACCAAACAACTCCAGCTGGATTAGGTATCTGGATCTTTTCAAGACAGCCTATAATTTCAATCGTAATTATTTAGATGGCTCCCAAATCAGGAAGTTCACAAGCAACTATGTATCATATTGTATTCATATTTATTACATTTTTTTCTCTCCCACCCATCCAAACACTTCAGTAGCCAGCTTCATACGACATAATTACTATAATTATAAACCAGATTGATGTAACATAATTATTATATTCATAGAATAGGTTGGCCAGTTCATGCAACATGTTTCCACTATGCTTTGAGAGACAAATTACCGAAGTCCAGTTTATCCACATACTTCCTTTCTCCTTACTTCTGCTTTTTGATTAAGTTAGAATAACCCAATGGATGTCACACCTCAATGGGACCAAAAAGCTTACCAATTTAAGTATCACATTCTAATTTGTTCCCAAATTTGGGTTTCCAGGTGTGAATAAACAATTCTAATTATTTTCAAGCAGCTGGCAAATCATCTAGGCTCATAAAAACTGCATCACAATAAAACTTGGAATCCAAAGTTGAACATCGCTTCTCTATCCCTGAAGACATTATTCTTCCCTGTTGCTTTTTTCTATTCATTTATCCTTCTCATTACATTGTTTCTGACACAGAAGCTCTAACAGGAATTAATAGATAAATCTTCACTCAGCAGAAATTCTGGGGATAAGATTTTTTTTCTTACTTTTGCATAAACACAAGCTGAGAATAAGTTCTTCTAGTTATCCAGCCTTTGTATAAAATATACAAGTTTAGAATAGAGACAGAGATGGAGATAGAGATAGACAGAATGAGAGAGAGAGAGAGAGAGAGAGAGAGAGAAATGCATGTATATTCCCCTGTATTATCTTAAAATAAAAATAATCACTGTCAAAATAGCAACAGTAGGACAAAATCAACAGCATTATAGGATTTAAAAGGAAACCTGGAAATCATCTACTTCAACCTCCTGCTCAGTGTAGCAACTTAAGGTATCCTCCTTAAGACTTTACCTCAATATCTTCAAAGAAAGAATACAGCCTACTAAGGAAGACAACTCTGTCTAAAGGCAAGCAATAATGAGAGCTTTCTCTAAATTAGGTGTTCTGGAAGGATAATCTCAACCACTTATGAAATCTTATAGCTGGTAACCATCTTTAAAAAAAAATAGCTTAGACCAAGTCCATCTGCCCAGCAGAAAAAAAAATGGCGGGAAATGGGGGCACTGGGAGAAAACCTTGACGTTTTAAATTATTTATTATTTAATTTAGGTGTATGATATTTATGGAGCTCATGGAATCACTGACGTAAGTTTTAAATGGAGGGAGTAAAATCAATACCCTCTCAGAGCCCTTCTTTTTAATTACATTAATCTCAACTTACATTTTATTTTTACCTCAGGCCCATCTACTTTGTATCCCCAGTATGCCACAGAGCTACCCAAAATATTGGGTAGTTGAGCCAAAAATACTGCTTAAAATATGGAGGTTACAGTCAAGACTGACGTAGGTTGTGTAAGTTTTGCTGATAAGAGTAAATAAATGGTTTGTCATTGCCTTCTTCAAGCGTGTCTGTTTAACAAGCTGGGATTCCTATTCAACTATAACCAGGTCCCATTCTGCTTCACCTTGTTTGAGAGCCAAGATCTACAAGATTCTGCGACTTGCTGTACAGAGAGCTCCCCAAAGCCCAATGGCATAGTCAACTGTATATACAGTTTAAGGATTTCATCATGGATAGCCAGACTTCATCAGAGGTGTCAATCACTGCCAGCAATTTCAATGACTGTCAGCAATCTTTGGAACTGGGTATTTGCAGGAACATAGAAAGCTGCTTATACTGAACAGGAAAATTGCTTTATCTAGCCTGGTAATATCTAGATTGACAGGCAACTCAATACAACAGCTCCTCTACTGATAGGTTATGTCTCCATTCCCACAACCATCTTCTATCCATAATACTTATCCACAGTGCTTTTTTTTTTTAAAAAAAAAAAAGATGCCGGAACTCACACAGGTCACACAACCCGCCTTGCCTACCCTACAAGGTTCCATCCCAAAAAGGTGCCAGAACTCCGTTCTGGGCGTTCTATGACAAAAAAAGCCCTGGATATACCACAATGGTGCAATTGAATGAGCATCTTTATTGCAAGCTAGAATGAAATCACTTTGAAATCGTTGTCAATTTCTTCTTATTCTCACGGCCGTTTAAACCCAGTGCTGACTCTTCTAACTTTTCCCTTCCATCCAAAAAAAGTGCCGGAACTCCGTTCTGGACGTTCTATGAGGAAAAAAGCCCTGCTTGTTCATACCAATGTCTCTATTTCAGCAAGAGCACTATATTAAAAAAAAAAATAGCTACCAAGTCAGCGCAGATAGTTTCTCGTGACAAAATCTGTCTGACATTTGTGAAGAAAGTCTCTCAATAGCCCTATTTTCTGGTGGATTTTAGCAGCCCCTGCAAGTCATTTAGAAATTAAGCTCTATTTTCCACCCACCCTCCGATTCGTCACTCTAATCATCTCTGTTTGTGACAGCTCTTTCAGTCACCTTTTCAGAAACCCCGAGAACCTCAAAACATGCCATAGCAACATTCGTAGCAACGGGGACAGCAGAAAGTACAGGTATGTAAATTAGGAATTTTATATCCCTCATGCTACCAGGCATACTTGGAGGGGCTAAGTGCAGGCAAGAACATTATGCATACCACTATCATATCAACACTTGAATTGCTAAAGAGCACATTATTTAGAAATAGTGAACAAGCCCCGTCTTCTGCTGATTTTTTAAGTGGACGAATTCACATATTTCAAGAAATGTCCTTATTCCCATTCCAGCTTTCGAGTTCTTTGTGAAAAAAATGTTGCAACAAGCCCACAGTTCACATCTTCTCTGTGATGAGATAAATTCCATAAAATGCCATCATTATTTTTTTTTAATTTGCATGATATATTCAGAATCCTTTCTCCTTTAGGGGCAATGTTTAAGCAGCCATTCCACATAAACAATAAAAACTGTTTGAAGACAATGTGGATTTTATATTCCAATCAGAATGCCAACCATGTTTTTAATTATATTTTAGGAATAGGGTTGCAGCTGCTGGACATCTCTCGGACAAATTAATCCTTCTGGTTTGGTAAGCAAATGCATGCTGGCCTCTGAGAACAGGATGTAGGACATGACCAGGAGGAACCCAAAGGCAGGGTCAAACACGTCATCAGTTTAGAGATCTAAGTCCAGCCCATTGTGAATTCCATTGACTCTTATCTAGCACCAATTTGCCTTAACTGTTACTAGGTCAAATTAATAATAATAATAATAATAATAATAATAATAATAATAATAATAATAATAATAATAATAATAATAAAGTTGGAAGGGACCTTTGAGGTCATCGAGTCCAACCCCCTGCCCAGGCAGGAGCCCTACACCATTTCAGACAACGGCTGTCCAGTCTCTTCTTAAAAACTTCCAGTGTTGGAGCATTCGCCGCTTCTGGAGGCAGGTTGTTCCACTGGTTAATTGTTCTAACTGTCAGGAAGTTTCTCCTTAGTTCTAGGTTGCTTCTCTCCTTGATTAGTTTCCACCCATTGCTTCTCGTCCTTCCTTCAGGCGCCTTGGAGAATAGCTTGACTCCCTCTTCTTTGTGGCAGCCCCTGAGATATTGGAATACTGCTATCCTGTCCCCCCTCGTCCTTCTCTTCATTAAACTAGACATACCCAATTCCAGCAACCGTTCCTTATATTCTTTAGCCTCCAGTCCCCTAATCATCTTTGTTGCTCTTCTCTGTACTCTTTCTAGAGTCTCAGCATCTTTTTTACATTGTGGTGACCAAAACTGGATGCAGTATTCCAAGTGTGGCCTTACTTCTTATGTATAGGTAGCACGGAATAAAATTGCAGTGGTTTTGAACTCCATTCTGGCTCCTGGATACTTATACCTGACACATGGGCCCATACAACATTGCAAAGGCCAGGAAAGAGTGGGTAAAAAAAAACTTCAAGCCTCTGATGAATCAGCTCCCAGAAAAACTAGGACAGGTACTGCAAAGCATGACTTTTTCTTAGCTGCCCAGGGTTAAGTTAGGCAAACTTTCTAAATAGGTTGCAGCACTTGGAACAGCTTCTTTCACAGGGGAGGAACAATTGCTCAAGGCTTAAAGCAGATCTTTCATATGATAAATGGTTCAGGTTCAAAGCCTTGATACTGCCAGACAAAAAAGACTGGGTGATTTGAAGATCCCGAAAACCTACTAGAATAATTATCAAGCTAAAGTCTCTTACACAGGCAGATAGAGTGTGTGTACATTTGATAATAAAATAAGATAAAATAGAGAAATAGGAAATTGACACTGAAAAAGAGACATGGCTGCTTTAATAATTCAAAAAGAAGAATTTATATGCATTTTTCTGTATTGTGAAGCCCTTCTTTCAAAGAATTTGTAGTTTTGCAATAAACATCTTACTCTCACCACCTACACTGTACTTCAGATCTCTTATTTACCTTTAATCTGGTGCTGAACCTTCTCCAAAGAAGGTGTTCTGATCTAAGAACTAGGCTGTTGCATATTACATTCACAATTAAGCAAGGGACCTCCTTCCCCATCATAACAAATAAAATAATTCATAGTTGGTGATACATTAAAATGTTGAAAATAACTAATCCACAAGCAAAGGTCCAGATCAAAGTAACCAATCAGATTGAAATTTAGTTCAATTAAATTGGAAAACTCTCTATATTCAGGTTTCACTATTTTTTACGCTCACCATAATTAGAACATGGATGAAAAAACTGGCCCTATTCTGAATATGCTAAATAAAACACTGCATAAATACTTCAATCCCTCATAAAGTCGCTCATCAATTGCACAAATAAAATACAAGTAATAAGTAAAATAGATCAGTTTGCCTAGTCAAAAACAAAACTCATCAGAAAAAAAAACTCTTTTAAAGAAGACATGAAACACATTAGTATTCCAAATGTATACCATTATATTGTAGTATGGCTTAACAGTAAGATTGGCAGCTAAACCAATCAAAAACAAATTAGCAGGCTGTTAATCGTAGGCAAATTCTCAAGTTATCATGGAAAAGCTACATTAAACTTAACCTTTGAGCCCTGATCAACAAAAGTACAGGTCATAAGAGTCATCTGGCTGGCCTATGTATAAAAAGTGAAATGTATAAGACATGTTAAGAGTTTATTGAGAGGAATATCTGTAAAATCACACTGCCGCTTGGCATAAGCCAGTCATTCAATTGTTCCAGCTTCCAAAAAAAAAAGAAGATTCTATTAGCATAAGAAATCTTCACCACAACACTTACATTAACGTCCTTCAAACTGATGTCCTCCAGATATGTTAATTAGGGATTCTGGGAATTATAGCCTTAATAGCTCTGGAGAACACCAATCTGGATAAACTTAAGATATAAGATCACTAATTGGTAAACCTCTCTAAGTTTTATAAAAAAATATGCCGAAGCAATATCAAGCAGAGCAACCAATTATAAGGCTGTTTGCATGCATAAACATACTAACTTGAGGAGGTCAACACCCCCAGAATTATCCATAAAAATTCAGTGGAGTTCTCACACAAAGACCTTTATTCCCTTTCTCATCATGACTCTCTACTCATACTACATCTCTCCCAAAAGGGTTTTTTTTTCAAGAGGCAACTGGATGTTCTTCGTTTTTCCTTGAAGAGGTTTCGCTTCTCGTCTAAGAAGCTTCTCTTGTTCTGACTGAATGGTAGGGAATGGAAGGATTTATATTCCTGAATGGAACCCTTCCATTCCTCACCATTCAGCCAGAACTGAAGAAGCTTCTAAGCGAAACCTCTTCAAGGAAAACAAAGAAAGTCCAGTGGCCTCTTGAAAAAAAGCAACTTTGGGGACAACCATGACCTGGATGACTGAGAATCTCCATAGTTAACATTTATTCCATCTCTCCTTAACGTCAGAATCACTATTCCATTTTTCACGGGCCCCAAAAGCAAAGCCAGTTGTGACAGAGAATGGCTTGTTTGGGGTGGAATCGGCGCTCGTGCAAAAGATGCTGTGGTAGCATGAAAATACTGACGTTAAGAACTCCACAAAGCCAATATAGTGAATGAGATTGCAACAAATATAAACTAATGATACAGCTGTCAAGACAGATTACACCGAACAGTAGGGGAAAAATTGCAGGGCTGTTTAGTCACAACAATGTAAGATTAATCTATCAATACAGCTTATGTGACACCGAGAAGAGCGAACTGAATAAGCCAGACTTCCCAACAAGTAGCATGGGAGGACACCTTCTGACCTAAGGCAGTAAAGGCCTAAAAGCAGTGGTGGGATTCAAATAGGTGAACAACCAGTTCTCTGTGTGGATGCCACTTCCGGAGGTCCATTCTGGGCCTTGGCAACAAAAAATTAGGTACCGGTTCTGCCGAAGTGGTGCGAATTGGCTGAATCCTACCACAGAAAGGAGTGAGTGAGTGAGTGAGTGAGTGAGTGAGTGAGTGAGTGAGTGAGGTAGGAAGGAAGGAAGGAAGGAAGGAAGGAAGGAAGGAAGGAAGGAAGGAAGGAAGGAAGGAAGGAAGGAAGGAAGGAAGGAAGGAGTGGTGGGATTCAAATAGGTCAAAAACTAGTTCTCTGTGTGGATGCCGCTTTCGGAAGTCCATTCTGCGCCTGGGCAACAACAAATTAGCTACCGGTTCTGCCGAAGTGGTGTGAACCAGCTGAATCCCACCACTGCCTAAAAGACAGCTGGAAACTGTACGAATAATCCTTGGAAACAGAGCATATTAGAATTCATTGGTTGTGTTGACCTGCACAGAGCTATTCATCCAATGTGTAAGGACACGTAGATGTTTCTAAGCAAAAATGCAGCCATCTACCTACCTTAGAGCTGCTATGAAAGTTAGAAACTACCCAGAACCATGTATTTTCCCATCTAGAGCACAAGAAGAATCTCAGATATTAAAGGCTACATATGCTAAAACTATCCCCATCAGCTGTTATAGCTTGGGTAGCAGACTGAGCAAGCACATAGGACACTAGCTCTGCTGAGATGCCTTGACCATCTATTTAAATCAAAGTCGGTATTTATTAAAATCATATATATATATATGAATTTGTATCCTTTATCTTTTCTCCATTGTAGAGAGGTTTTTCCTTTCTGGGTCAATGTGTACCACTATGTATTAAGACACAAAACATTCTGCAAGTTTTCAAAATTTGGGACCTTGGAGGACAAAAAAGACACTGCCATCTTCTTTGCTAAACACCAAGTGCCATGAGCTGGCTTAGAAGGTCAGCAATGGAAATTCAGCTAAACACAGTTATAGAATACCATAAAATTTCGAACTTGTTCTATTAAGAATTGTTGATCCCATGCAATGTGGAAACTGTGTTCAGATACATTTTCATCACAGATCTTCTGGGTAAATATTAAGTGATTGTTATTTGCCTCCTAGGTTTGGAATTTTCAAATTGAAGATCATAAAGAATCTACTGAGACACCTGGAAGCTTCTACAAGATCTCAAAACCATACCCCCTGGGGCAAAAACTTTGTAGAATCTCAATGGATTCAACATTTCCAAATAAAGAGTGACACATGACAATTTGCCGTGCATTTGATCTGTGAAGGGGAGATAGAGCTCGACACACTTGCCAGTCTCAAGGAGGAAGCATCAGTTCCTATAAATATTGAAGTGTGGCAATCATTATCATTATCACAAGCCAAGATGTATTTGATACGCAAACTCCGGCGAGGAAAAAAAATGACACTGCTTTGCTGCAATTATAGCATCTAAAAATACTTGTTTATGCTACGCCAGTATTTTGACTCCATCAATATCCTGACCTTTTTTTTTCCATTCCTGTCCTTCACACTTATTTATGCAACACGGTTTTCACTGAAACAGAGGCAGCAGCAAGCAAACAGTTATAGAGACACAGACAGGACACTGCAGCCTGGTAGGCTTCAACATTTTCTGTTTCATACCATAGAGCAGAGTTCCTCCAATCTTTACAGCTTGGCGGCTCAGAAGGAAAGGGAGGAGCAGGGAAATGTGCACGTGCGCGGCCCACACACATGCACATGCAAATGTGTGCGTGCACGGCAGCGGGGCTAGCGTGTGTGCATGTGCGCAAGAGAGCTGTGTGCACCCACGGTGGCGCGCTGACACCTACGCGCATGTGCAAATGGGCTGTTGGTGCCCGTGCAAACGGGCCGCTGGAGCACGCATGTGCAAAAAAGCCACTAGGTTGGTGTGATGCTGGTGGTGGCTAGCGCACCTGTGCATGAGCAAATGTGGTTTCCTGCCTAAGCAGGGGTTGGACTAGAAGACCTCCAAGGTCCCTTCCAACTTTATTATTCTATTCTATTCTATTCTATTCTATTCTATTCTATTCTATTCTAAATTCTAAATTCTAAATTCTAAATTCTATTTTGACACATTTTAGGATGATAGATGGGGAATATGTTAATGTATAACACGTCAACTTATGTCAGGCTCCAAAATCGAAGAAAAACACATAGACTTGTATTTAAGTTTGCTTTACTGTTCCTCACCTATGGACAGAAATCTTCCAAACTAAAGAAACTACTAGCATCATTAAATATATACTCTGAGTCTAAGAACTTCTAAAAAGGAACTATTTGACCCCTTTAGTCCCAAACAAACTATCTAAACTTTGCTATCCTTTGGTCCTCTGGAATGCAGACCCTCTCTCCTTGAAACCTAGGCTACCATTTCACCACTTCTTTAAATTTAATTGTAATAAAACCTAAAATAAACTAATTCCAAATTTAGTTTTTGCCATCAGTTTTTGTACACACTGCTTTTCAGAGTGTTTTCCCCCACCTTCATCCACTCAAAGGCCAAAATTATTTTCTTGCAGTAATCTGAAATTTAATATATATCTCAGTTGCCCTGAACTTATGGTAAAGAAACCCATTTCTCCGATCTCGGTTCTCCATAAACTAGAGTAACCACCAAAGTTTAAAGGGAAAGAATTTAACTGCAAACAATTATGTTCTTCAAAAAATCTCCAGGCATTCCATACCCCTCCTATAATAATTAGTCTTTACTTCTTTCCCTCTACTTTCATTCTTATAATGAGAAAAGGAAAGGAAAGGAAAGGAAAGGAAAGGAAAGGCACAGAGGAGAGAAAGAGAGAGAAGGGAAGAGAAAAAAGACAGGAGGAGAGGAGAGGAAGAGAGAAANAAGGAAAGGAAAGGAAAGGAAAGGAAAGGAAAGGAAAGGAAAGGAAAGGAAAGGAAAAGATCTCACTTTATTTCTGGGGAAATGCAACATAAATAACAAATTACCTAATGTTAGCTTTGAATCATTAGAACAGCACTTTTTAAAAAAATAAAAATCTAGACATCTTTCTTTTAATCATGTCTACTTGTGATTGACTAGGAACATAATGCAAACTGGCAGGTGGTTTGAGCGATGGCTTAAAGGCTTCAATTACTGCTAGAGAGATTAAATCAAGACAGCAAACTTTTGGTGACCTACAGTTGCATATGTTTGGAGGGGGGGGACCAGGTTTGGGGAGAGCGATGGTGCAAAAAAAGCAAAATTAAACCCAGGGTACATCCAGGATTTGAAGTTGGAGAGAGGGTATGGAAATTGCAATATTTTTTTTTTTATAATTATAATGCAAGAATTCAATGATAAGGCCAGGAGGTAATTAGAGAGAAGGGATGTAACGAAGAGTTCAAAATGTATCTAAGTCATAGGTCATAGATTGCTCATTATTACCAACACTTCTAATATTAGATTTTGGAGAAAAGAGTGGAAAAATGTATTTTACATCTTGCTCTGTTTTTGCCATTTCCAAGAGGTAGGTGAAGGAAGCTAGGCTTTGCCAGGTTCAACTAGAAGAGCCCAATCAGCCCAGTTCAGTTGCCAATAAGCTGCCTAGAGCTACATCACAAAGATGCCAGCCACAACTGCTGGTGAAACATCAAAGCAAAAGAAAATCCAGTCTCAGACACTCAGCCTGAAAGATCCCCACTATTTCATTGAGCCTAGACATACTTGCACTAGGGAGAGGAGGAAAGGAATCATGGAATTGGACACCAGCTTATATTCGGAGCTTCCATGTGTTCAAAACACAGAAACTGAAATGTATTTTAGAAACTGAATTGAACTCAAGTCCTCAAACCCAGTCAGTACTTCTAGGGAGATTAGACTAGGAAACCAAAATCATGCCTGCGAATACGATGGTACCTTGATATTCAACTGCTTTGAAACTTCATCAAATTTGGTACTCAACATATTTTGATATGAAAATGTTGTCCCGGTACTCATCATTTGGTGCTCAACACACAAGCTAGAACCTGTTGCTGTTGGCTGCCTTGTGACTCACTACAATATACCTCATGGGAAATATTTGTTTGGTACTCATTATTTTTGATACTCATCACACCTCCCAGAACCAATTAACGATGAGTACTAAGGTATCACTGTACTACCTTGATTGCCATATTGGTTTATAGTAACAGAACCTTGCAAGTCTAAATGTGCTTCTTCCCTCCCTTTATCTATTGTCTTGGTTGTGTCATCTTCCTCTTGTTCTTTCTCCCCATTACAAACTCATTCCTTGGGGCTCATTCTAGACCTGGTCTGGATGAACCCTCATGCTGTTCTCAATCAACATCAATCAAATTATTATGACAGTAGTAGACCAGCATTATCAGTTAACAGTGTCTTCTGCTATTAAGGGATCTGGATTCCAGGGAAGGCAGTGTCCTTTGTGCAAAAGAGGTCTGTATCTCCTGAGAAAACGACATCGCTCAATGATAAAGTATATGGTTTTTCAGATAAAGCTTGTTCCTGCTTCTTCTAGAGTCTCTCCCATTTATAGGTTAGAAAAAAGTTCCATGCAGGCGTGGGGGAGCAGCACTGATCAAGAAAGTCCATTTATTTGATTATGGGGCAGCTTCCTATGGACTAGCTGCCCCAGGCCTCAGGTAGGGATGACCTACTTTTCCAAAATTCAGAAGTGCAACCCCCACACCTCAGAAGTGCTTCAGTGAAAGGGATGACCCAATTTCTTGTACTTAAGAAAGGTGGCAAGGAAGAGGGTTTTAAAATAAAAGTGCCACTGTATAATTGTACGATACGCAGATATTTGCATCTACATGGGAATCTGGGACAAATTTAGTTCTACTTTTCAATATTTCTCTTCTACTCATAGAAATATTGTAAGTGTGGGAGTCAGCTTCAGAAATTCCAGGTCTATAAAGATGCCAAGATTATTTGCAGACTCCAACATAAAATACCAAAGATGGTATAAGTTTAAAAACAAGTCATATACAGTAGATAGCTGCTTTTGTCACATCCGAATTACATGTTGACTTTCCTCTCCTTCTGCATTGCTCATCTGCACTTTTTTTTTATCCTCAAATGAGCAAAAACCTCTTCTTGGATAGCATTGACTGTATTAACAGAAAGAGAACTAATGAGTACACAGCAAAAAGACATAAAGGCCATTGGATCATATCTAGCAGAATATTTATGCTTTTTGTTATTATTTCTCAGAGAGCAACAATAATTCAAAGCCAAGGGTGGAGGGGGAAAGATTGAGCAGCTTGTTAAAATTGCAAAAATGTCTACTAGAAACCATAAGATACTAGGGGGAATAAATCAGATAATGCAGAACAGTTCTGTGCACGTTGACTTAATCTTAAGCCTTAATCGACCCTCTGGAGATGATGTGGTTTGTGCTTCATCAAAACCCTTCAAATGACATTGAACCAAAATCTCTATATTCTATCTCTCCTCTGCCAAACCAATAAAAGGTTCTGCACGAACAGGAAACTCTTTGGGCTTTGATGAGAATATGGAGAAGTTGGAAAAGCAAATTGTTTGGCATGGCTTCTCCTACGTCAGTGCAGTGCTTGCCAATTTTGGGCTGAGTGATTTCCACAAGCAATGTGTTGGAGGAGATGAGCTCTGTGTCTTCCATAGTACCAACCAAAGCTTGGGGCAAGTGGAGATAGAGAAGCTGGGAGGGATACAGTCCTATTGCTCTTAGGTACAAGATGGATATATTCTTTCCCAAAATAATTTTGGGAATGCTTTTCTCAAACTGTTGAATTTATCCTAGTAACAGAATAACGGACTTGGAGGACTTCTAGCCCAACCCCCTGCTCAGGCAGGTAACCCTATACCATTTCAGACAAATTGTTGTCCAATCTCTTCTTTAAAAACCTCCAGCATTGGAGCACCCACAACTTCTAGAGGCAAGTCGTTCCACTAATTAATTGTTCAGGAAATTTCTCCTTGATTCTAGGTTGCTTCTCTCCTTGATTGGTTTCCATCTATTGCTTCTTGTCCTGCCTTCAGGTACTTTGGAGAATGGGTTGACCCTCTCTGGTGGTAGCCCTTAGGTATTGGAACACTGCTATCCTGTCACCCTTAGTCCTTCTTTTCAAACTAGAGTTACTGAGGTTACACCTGGCATTCATTACATCCAAACATGCTTTCTTTTAATAAGCTGTGGTCTGTTTCTAGTTGAGATTTTGTCACAGTTAATCCCAGTGGGAGCATTAGGCCCTTTCTAAATACGCTACACGGTAACCAATTTTAAACAAGCCAGATAAATCTTCTACTAGAGCAAGTGTGAAGCATAAACCACCTTCAATTTTAGAGAATGTGTTAAAATGTTAAAGGACATTGCATAGCAAGGATTATCTCACTTGTGGGATATGTTGTCTATTACTGAGTTTTGCAGCAGATGCCAGAAATACGAAGTAAAGTCGGAGAAAAGACCTCAAAGCAAAGTGAGCAATAGGTAAAAGAGACAAAAAAAAGAGCAGATAGCTGCCATAAAATAAGCAGAGATGCATGAATTGCAAGTAGTCTTCTTAATGAAGTGTTTTTATGAAGTCAAAGCAAGATGAATCTACCTCCATTTTAGAGCAGTTTATAGAAGCATTTGTACTAAGCAAAATAACACTGATAGAAGGGGTGCCATTTTATTGCAGAACTAAAGAGGAGAGTAATCTGTGGGAGGAAGACAGTGATAAAGAGAAATAAAATAATCAAGGATAAAAACATTTCTATGACCACAAAGATTAGAATACCTAAATATAATGGCTTTTCTAGTAGTGCTATACGGTTGTGAAAAAAGCGCAGGACAGCTAATACTTTTGATTATGGATTTGGAGATGATTACTAAGATAAAAATGGACTACAAGATGCACCAGTTAATCAGACTTGTACCAAACAAACAGTAACTGTTCCCTGGGAGATGTTCTCCAGACATGGTTCCAGCCAATACTATCTGAGGAACATGGCTTGCGGTTCCCAGACAAGGGAAATGAACAGCAGGAAACACAAGAACTGTGCCCAACACCAGATTATCCAAAGATAATTACACCTAATTACACGGAAGTCTAAGGACCCCAGGGTTATAAATTGGAACTGAAAAACTACATGAGCAGGTAGCAATGCCTAGGATGGTCTGATAATCATTGGAGCAGAAGGAACAGTAATTACAGTCCACACACCAGCAGGTGCCATAAGGGAGCCAGCACGTAGGGTTATAGATGGGACCGTAGCATTTTGCATGCTCTTTGTTTGTTTGCAAATACACAGCTAACAGGTGCATATGCAATCTGTAATGTTCTCAGCCCAGTTTTTGGGGCAGTTCCGTCCTCAGCAATAAATTTAAGGTTACGTTTAGTAGCCTTTAGACTTGATAAGAAGGAAGATGAAGAAATCAGTTTATCAATGGAAAGAAGTTAAAATCAATTGAGGATGGATTGGGGTTTTATGCTGGCCGGGTCAGTTCTCTGTCTTCTCTATCCACTTGTAGGTCTTAGCACATTCTAAAATGTGGAGCTTTGCAAATAAAAAATCTGCTATATGTTAAAGTCTGGGGAAAATTATGAGGGCAAGCACAAAACAGTTTTGCATGTTTATAACTCGCCTTCCGTCTCTTGCTTAGAGCCATAGCTAATTGTGTTCTTGCTGAATTGAAAGGACTTTGCTTAGTTGCTCATAAGACAAGATTCAGGAAAATGCAGGCTCTTGAATGAACCCAAGAAAGTAATAAAGGGGGAAGAGAATTGAACAGAGATTGAAGTTCAGGAATCCACCAGGATATAAGCATGGCTGAGGAAGCCAGTTCCCAGAGGGGACTTGGCAAGAGTCATAGGGACAAGCACTGCAAGTCTGGGAATTTGTTTCAGATGTTGTATCAGCAATCAGCAAGAAAGTTTTTTTTTTAGCCTAAAGTCTCATTGTGGTTTCAGCTACAAATAGCACTTTTAGAGACTCCAGCTATCAAGCAGCACAGTTCCTGTTAATTAGTCTCTTTTATTCTTAAGGAAATCTCTTCAGACTCCTTAACCATTCCTGCAGGAGACTCTTGCTGAAGGTTATTCCAAAGATAGTTTGTGTGCGAACCGTGAGTTTTAGCACCAGCTTTCTTGTGTCACCCTGGACAAGGAGAATGATTGCGTAAAATAAAGAAAAACATTACCCTGAACTTCCAAATTGTTTTTCTAAAGCTCGGTTTTTTCAGCTCCAACAGTGGGCTCTTCAGGCTACACTAGCTGTCACCTGCTTGTCAAAGTCAACGCCAGATAGCTGTTGTAAAAGATAATCACTTTCCTGCTCAGACTGACCATTGCATCATTATTCCTTCTCTGCAAAGAAGGCATGGCAGTGGGTTCAAGCGAAAAAAAATTTTGGGGATGCTTCTTTCAGAGGTCCCTGCATGCTTTAACTGTACCCACGTGGAAATACTATATTTAGATTTGATGATGTTGCCTAGTTTGGTAATGAAATGCTTGCAAGAAAGCCAATTGCACCAAGGACCTTACAGACTTTAGAGTATATATGGCTCCATACAATTCTGAAAACAAAGTGATGTCAGAAAAAAAACAACTTCCCATTTGTGGAAGTATCTTCCCATCCTGATAGGTGAGAATCCTACATTTGCAAATTGGGATACAGTTATATGCCTACATGCTTCCCAAAGAATCAAGCTGTTTATTACCATTATCATAATTATATATGACTTCCTATTGTTACAAACATGATTATAGTCCAACCAGAATTATAGTCAATTATAGTAAAAAAAAATAGAAACAAAGGGAAACAATTATAAAAATGAAGGATTACATTGAAAAGTGGATGTTGGAGGAGAATTATAAAAAAAGAGAATGAAATGAAACCTCTTTATGTAGCTTCCATATAAAGAAGATCTTTAGCAGGAGACTAACACAGGAAAAATTCAGCTCCTTAGACTTTCCTAAGGTATTTGAAATCTGATTATGGGCTAAAGGACTTGGGCTGGGATATTACATGACTCCTGAGATTGCTATAAAAAAAATCAGCAATAAAACCACATTGAGAATAAGTTGGGTTTTTTTTTAACCCCAGACTTTCATAAATCCATTTCTCTGGATTGCTGGTGGTTTAATTTTATCCCTGCTTGGTTTTTTATGGCCTTGAACACCACCTATGGTTATTGCTGTTGTTTAAATAAATCAATAAACAAACAAACGTTGAATTTTTTTTTAACATAATGATAGAGTTGGAAGGGACTTTGGAGGACTTCTAGTCCAGCCCCCTGCTTAAGCACAAGACCCTATACTATTTCAGGCAAATGGCTGTCCAGTCTCTTCCTAAAAATCTCCAGTGTTGGAGCACCCACAACTGCTAGAGGCAAGTCGTTCCACTGATTAATTGTTCTAACTGTCAGGAAATTTCTCCTTAGTTCCAGGTTGGGTCTTTCCTTGATTAGCTTCCATCCATTCCATCATATTTGAGAGTAAAGGTAATTCTAGCAAGAGAGCCATCACAAGTGACAAAAAGAAAATATTAGTAATCAAACTAAAGGCAACTTATCAAGTGTTCCTAACTTATTCCCCACGTATAAACATGCAAACCACGTTAATGCACTCTTCTAAAACCCAATTTTCATCCAAACCTGCCCATCATTGATGGCGGTGAGTTGATTAAACACATTTGGTCGACATTTTTATGTGAATCAATGTAATTCATTTTTCTTCTGGGTTAATATGCAAAGAGGAACATAGCCTCAAAGGGTGCCTTTTTTCCAAATTCTGAAGCTCTTACATAGGCACATCTAAAATGTGACTTTATTAAAGAAAAGTTTGCATAATGAGGCAATAATTGGATAGCACAGAATTATGATTGAATACATGTCAAATTGACCCAGAAAAGATACGTGCCAATTTATACATCCCTAAAGAAGAATATAAGGTACGAATGCAATTGGACTCTAAGAAAACACTGCAAATGGGGCACCTGCTCACAACTTGAAGAATAGCAGCCTCAGGAAACCAGCAGCATGAATTATTGGAACAAGATATCAGAATTCATTTTAGAGAACACCCAATTAACATTTGGTGCCCTGTTCCCAGAGCTCTTTGAAGTTGCACAGAATTGAGGAAAAATTTAAGTACACCTGGAACTCCATTTCCAAATGAATACACAGGTACAACCTTGATCTTAAGACTCATTTTAATTTAGCTTCTCATTTCCATTTGTTATTTTTATACCAAGAGTGAATTCCTCACTTCATTGTCAACCATTTAACTACAGCTAATGGTTTTAATCTAAATAACTTTCTGCTATATTGTTTTTGTCATATATTATGCCCAGCTACAAGGGACATGGAGATAGGTAGATAGGTAGATAGGTGGTTAGGTAGATAGATAGATAGATAGATAGATAGATAGATAGATAGATAGATAGATAGATAGATAGATAGATAGATAGATAGATAGATAGATAGATAGATAGATAGATAGATAGATAGATAGATAGATAGGCAGGCAGGCAGGCAGGCAGGCAGGCAGGCAGGCAGGCAAAGTATATAATTTTCATGTGGTTCTGTATTGTTTAAAAAACTTTGGATTTCAGCACTGGAAACTGTATACTTGATTTACTATAAAAATACTTTTCAAGCTAAAAGTATGTGTCAAGATGCATCCGAATAGCATAAAATTAAAACATTGAATTAAACATATAGACCTATAACAGACCTACTCCAGCAACATTCTCAAACATAAAAAGGCAAATCAGAGAAAAAGATCTCCGATAACAATCCAGGCACATGCCAAATTCATACAACCATGACCAGTCAAGAAATCAGAATTCCCATTCTCAATTTCCCCCCTTAAACTATGTATTCAGAATGTTTTGTAGACTAGATTCACAAAGCAATTCATAAACAATTCAAAATGCAAGCATAAAAGAAATGCCATGAAAACAAACGGCCATTATTTGAATTAAAAACAAAAAAAAAGCTTTTACCACTGAAAGTTGTTTAGAATAACTTGTTACTAAACTAATCATTAAATGTGGATGACTGAGCAAGACTAGTATTACAATTGATCATCCTATCTAATAATTACATTCAGCATACAAGCCAACACAGGAGGAATAAATCCCTTTCTTAGTGCTTGCTGCCTGCCTACACAACCCATAGCAAATGTTTCTGCAAAGTAATTGACATTTGTGGCTTGTTTTCTAGGAGCATTCAAAACCCTGGAGTTACCACAGAGAAGTCCTTGTTTGGGACAAAAAATACTGTAGTTCAAACTTTCCAAAAACGTTAGCTTGAAGCAAGTTTCTTTGAGAAGATTTTCAAATATAAGAGAGAAGAGGAATTCCTAGGTGCATAAGAAGGAAAATTAACAACGATTCCTAAGTTGTAAATGGTAAGGTTGTTCAACATTAGGATGAAAACAAAGAATGGAGAAAAAAAATACTCCAATTCCATTTTAAGACACTGCCCACAGCCTGGAGTTTGATCCTGACAGGCTCAAGGCTGACTCAGCCTTGCATCCTTCCAAGGTTGGTAAAATGAGGACCCAGATTGTTGGGGGCAAGAGGATGGCTCTGTAAACCGCTTAGAGAGGGCTGCGAAGCACTGTGAAGCGGTATATACGTCTAAGTCAGTGTTTCTCAACCTTGACAATTTTAAGGCATGTGGACTTCAACTCCCAGAATTCCACAGCCAGCAATGCTGGCTGTGGAATTCTGGGAGTTGAAGTCCACGTGCCTTAAAATTGTCAAGGTTGAGAAACACTGGTCTAAGTACTATTGTCAGTGGTGCAGTGGTTAGAATGCAGTATTGCAGATCAACTCTGCCCTCTGCCAGGAGTTCAATCCTGACCGGCTCAAGGTTGACTCAGCCTTCCATCCTTCCGAGGTCGGTAAAATGAGGACCCAGATTGTTTGTGGGAATATGCTGACATTTGTAAACTGCTAAGAGAATGCTGTAAAGCACTATATATACTGTAAGTATAGGTATTGTTGCTATTGCTAAAGAAAACCGAGACACAGAAACCAAAACCCAGCTTTCCCTTCTTCCTTTCTTGAATTTTTATGGCCGGGCATCTTAAACATGTAACCTTGAGAATAGCAAGAGCAATGGCACTGTCATTGTTATTAGTCCAAAGTGATAGCAATAGCAGTTAGACTTATATACCGCTTCACAGTGCTTTACAGCCCTCTCTAAGTGGTTTACAGAGTCAGCGTCTTGCCCCCAACAATTTGGGTCCTCATTTTACCGACCTCGGGAGGACGGAAGGCTGAGTCAACCTTGAGCTGGTCAGGATCGAACTGCTAACAATGAGTAAGCCTGCAATACAGTACTGCATTCGAGCCGCTGTGCCACTAGGGAAGCTAACAACAATCTCCTATGTATGTATACACACACACACACACACAACACGTCTATAATAATAAAACTTCAAAACACACCTTAATCAGTTCTCCAACTCCCCCCAAATTGAGAGAAAATGTGTGAGAGAGACATGGGAAATCAATATACCCCAAGATTGTAAAGACAAGGTCAATGTAAGATTTTTAAGCAAAACTCTCAAATTGATGAAGAAATGGACATGGGATGAAACCAATTTAAGGATGCCGTGTAGAGAGATCAAAGGCTAAGGAAGTGAAGGAGAGGGTAAAAGAACTGGGACTTATAGTAGAAGCAAAATTAGAGCAAACATTTCTGATTCCTTAACACAACAAAGAAGAAAGCACCAGAGGATCAAGGAAGCCAAAGGAAAACAACAACAACAACCGGGATCTTAAATATATATATATATATATATATATATATATATATATATATATATATATATATATATATATATATATATATATATATCTTGCTAGCAGACCTAATTTCTTCTTTTCTATTCAGAACAGAAATGCAGAATTGGTGGGCTTTACGAAGTAGGAAATCCTAATATATAAGCACAGGAATCAATACGGTGTCTCAGTATACCCATTTTGTTTAACTAGAAGTTCCTTGGAAGCAGGGGATTCAAGAATCTCAAAACAAAACAGATGATGACCTCAAGCAAAGAAAAGTATAGTGTGAGCAGCTGGAGACAAACTTCATCCCAAGTCATATTTGTTGTGCCTTTTCTATTGATCAGCAAACAATCCAGGAGTACATTTTTCTGTTGCTTTCTTAAACCTTAAACCTCTGGGAGGAATAACTCCATTGAGTCTGCCAGAATTACAAAATATACAAAGGCCTATACAAAATCAGGCATGCTTAATCAGCTAACAGTAATAACAACTCAACCCACTAGATCCTTTTTGCCAAGATGCAAATGTGCATTATATTTACAAAACCAGGTGCTGCTGTGGTCTTCTTACGAGCAAGGGTTAACTTCTATCACCACAAACAGACACAGCACATACGATGATACTGGTGACTGGAGTAACTATCAGAGGTATATCTACAGCTACTGATAGAAATTAAGAAATTACAGATGAGTTTCCAACCACACAAATTTCTTTCAGTGTTCTCTTCAGCTGTCCAATGCATTGTGCTTCAATTAGAATAATCTTTCATATATATCTTGTTAGCAGACCTAATTTCTTCTTTTCTATTCAGAACAGAAATGCAGAATTGGTGGCTTTATGAAGTAGGAAATTCTAATATATAAGCACAACAATCAATGCGGTGTCTCAGTATACCCATTTTGTTTAGCTAGAAGTTCCTTGGAAGCAGGGGATTCAAGAACCTCAAAACAAAACAGATGATGACCTCAAGCAAACAAAAGTATAGTATTTGCAATGCTCTAAAATTGTTATATTATGGGAAGCAATAATTAGACATATTAATTTGACCTTGGGACTAGATTGAATACTTCAGGATGTTCGTGTTATTTTCAACTGCATGTCTAATTTTGTGGAAATTGATAGCAGGAGAATGGAAATGATTATTTGCACAATGCTTATTGCTAAGAGACTTGACCATCAGGTTTAAAAACATATGTATGATCCCAATTATCGAGTCAGTTAAGGACCTGGTGTTACTTGCAATTTAAGAACAGGTTGTTTATAGATGTGGATAATGTATAGATTGCAATCAAATATAGCAATCATTTAGTGAAACTTTTTATTATTACTGTAATTTTGTGCCTTCAGGTCTGCGTTGAACACTGGAGACTGCCTGGACTGCAGTTTTCTCAGCAAGATTTCAGAAGTGCTTTGCCATTGCCTTCTTCCAGGGGCTGAGAGAGAGTGACTGGCCCAAGGTTATCCAGCTGGCATCAAACTTGATGTACATTTATGAGAAGACCTCATATCCATAAATCTGTGTTTTATTTCCTTTCCCTTTTCTAATTAGTTAAATAGAAGTCAAGTTTAGGAGATTGCTGGATTTGTTTGGGTTGTTTGTTCTGAACACTTCTCAAATGAAGGAGATCCACTCTTCGGTGTAAACTAAAAACTAAGAGTAACGTTGATGGATGAAGTTTTGTTTTTATCACAATATGCAAACAAAGTCCGCAAGCTTTTGTTTTCAACGTAATGTTTTCTCGAGACACTAAAGCACCCATGAAACTTTAAATACAGCTTTCAGCCAATACATTTATAGCTGGGTGATCACAGTGCTGGGAAAAATTCAGACATCAGCCATCCTCTCTTCCTGTCTCTCTGAATCATCTCTGATGTAATGAGAAGACTCTCAGTCATGTAGGTTTTTCAAACAGTTTACACGTTACAGGTAAATGAGACCATCTTGTCTGCATTTGCCTGATTTGTGAAAGCTTTGTGTTCTACTTTGTATCTGTGCCACTGAAGGACCAACATCCAATGCTATATTCAAGCCCCTGCTATAAGTTGAATTGGTATTAAATAAATCAGGCTTCCCCATTGACTTTGTAATTGGTGATCAAAGAAAAATCCAACCTAGAAGTAAGGAGAAATTTTCTGATAATGAGAGCAATTAATCAATGGAAACGTTTGCCTCCCAGAGTTGTGGGTGCTCCATCGTTGGAGGTTTTCAAAAATAGGTTGGACAACCGTTTAACTGGGATGGTATAAGGTCAAGGAGAGAAGCAACCTAGAACTAAGGAGAAACTTCCTGACAGTTAAAACAATTAGCCAGTGGAACAACCTGCCTCCAGAAGCTGTGGGTGCTCCAACATTGGAAGTTTTTAAGAAGAAACTGGACAGCCATTTGTCCGAAATAGTATAGGGTTTCCTGCCTGAGCAGGGGGTTGGACTAGATGACCTCCAAGGTCCCTTCCAACTTTTTTTTTTTTTTTTTTTTTTTTTTTTTTTTTTTTTTTTTTTTTTTTTTTTTTTTTTTTTTTTTTTTTTTTTTTTTTTTTTTTTTTTTATTATTATTATTATTATTATTATTATTATTATTATTATTATTATTATTATTATTATTATTATTATTATTATTATTATTATTATTATTATTAAGGTCTCCTGCCTTGAGCAGGGGGTTGCACTACTAGAAGACCTCTGGGGTCCCTTTCAGCCTTACGATTTTATGTTCTAGGATAGTACATAGCAAAACCAAGGAAAAATCTCTCCTGTGTCCTACTACTACTACTACTGCAGTCAGAGATGAAAGAATATGTGAAAATAGGCTTTGTTAAGTTCTGCCACCAAGACAGGAACACAATCATAATGCTAGAGCCATTGATTGCCCATTTGAAAGAACTGCCTGGACTAAATCCAATTTAAAGATAAGAGTTTAAAAAGCAGAGAAGGGATTTTTAAGTGTCTTATCAAACACCTGGCACTTGGACAGCCAACTGAATCATCGTATGTGTCACCTGCTCCCAGTCACCTCTATTTTGGTGACCTGCATCACATTTCTATGTAGATTAGTACAGCTCCATATAAAATTGCCTTTGGAGAGACACATTAGCACTGCAAAACTCTAGCCAGAACTGTGCTGCCCTTCATCTACGTTTTTGTGTGTAATGGAATTAATGTCCACCTTCGGACTGACAGAGCAACATTGCTGTCTATGGGCCAACAGACAGATAATAAACATATGAAAGGATGAAATTAGTGAAAGAAAAAGATCTGGAATGAGCAGAGTTAAAGCTGCCAATGTAACTGCCTGGACAAAGCAGAAGTCTTTCCTGTCCTGTCCTGTCCTGTCCTGTCCTGTATGAAGGTTCCAGCTATTGTGGGCAGAAAGATTCTAAGACATACCAAGTAACACTAATCTGCAGTGGTTACTATTTTGAGAATCATGGGAGGAAGCATCATCGATCACCATGGCCCAGCTGTAGTTACTGCAATTAAGGCTAAATTCTTAGACGTGGAACGGAGGCACCAGGACATTCCTGATTTTGAAGAAGTATAATATGTAAAACCACAGAAATCCTGTTAATTTTCAAGGTGACTTTGGAACTGGATAGAGTGGCTACACAGAATCCCTTCTACTCTTAGGATGACCTACAGCACTGTATCTTAAGGCTTGAGAAAAGAGCAATTGATGCTTGCAGTTGCATTTTACAATCCCAAGAATGTAGAAAAAGAATGGACAGAGATGATTCATCTTCTTTTCTTCCAATAATCAAGGACATTACGTGAGGTTTGGGAGTGGAGTGGGGGGGGTTGTTTGTTCAGCAAATAAAACTGAAAAGGGAGCAAACAACTAACTTGGAAAGAATTCAGTTGGCTTTGCTACAGGAAATCTCATGGAACAATCAGTTTCTCTACAACACTTAATTATACTCAGCTTGTGGGCATGTGGGTACACACACACACATACAGTAAATCACAGATCACAGAAATGTTATAAATATATAAGTGACCTGTTTTTCAAGGACACTAATAGTATAAACTTTTGTTCTTCTGGAAAAGCACAAAACGCCACAAAACACCAAGATAGGTTGAACTGTATTACAGTGATCAACAATGTGTACCTTCCTTCTCTTTCCCTCCTCCACACCCACTGTCCCCAACACAATTGACAGAGAAGGCCTAGTTATTTCAAAGTAGTGGAATGAAAAGAAACTCATTTTTAAATGTTTTGCTCTAAGCCCTATATTTACTTTCTTCCATTCTCAGCCTGTGAATGGGGGGATTTTGAATTGTCATGCTATAATGGGAGACGTGAAGGGCAAAAAAACAAGAAGGGCAAAAAAAAAAAAACACCTTTCTCCAACTTGGAATTTTCTAGAAGTCCACAGACTACACAGCTCAGAATACACACCCAAGGATCAACCCAGGCTGGGGGAAGAGTACCATCACCCACCTGACCCATTCAGAGCTTAACCATCCCTATGCAAAATGTTTGTCACCCTAAAGAGTTTTTAAAAGCTTTTCTCCCGTTTTCCTTATTTTCTTCCCAATAATAGTGTACTGATTATTAGAAAGAAGGTGGAATCAATACTAATCAAAACAGTGGAACTAAATGATTGTGGGACGCAACTTTTTATAAGTTTCAGCAAGCTTTACCCAAACTTTCACTAAAGCTCAGTCATCCTTCGCAGTTGATCACTTATTTGCTTCCTTGTGGTGTTGAGGCTGAGAAAAAGGAAAGGTCCATTAAGTTCACTAAGTTAATGGGGCAAAGAGAATTTAGTTCAGAAAAATAAAAGCCCAACCATTTCCTTCTTGAATTAAAGCCTGAATAAATAGCATCAGGTACTGTATCAGGGACCAGAATAAAAGGATTAAGAACGATCACAAGAAACTTCTCCCCAACTTTAAGTGTGGTTCAACCAAAATGTTCTTCCCAACCAATATCTGGGTCATCTATTAAAAAAAAAAGAATATTAATTCTTAAAAAGGAATATATGTTCCATTTTCTTTCAAGCTTTGCATCAGCTGAACCATAAAACTAAAGGTCTCTTATACATGAATAGCAGAATACATTCTCTGAAAATGGATTTACTTCAGCCCAAATGTCCAGAGCAGCAGCTAGGCTAAAATGAAGTGAAATAAGATAGCTACTTGAGATATCTGACTGTTTAACTTAATTTATCCTTTGATCCAGCAAAAGGAGAACTAGCTTCAACTTATTCTCTAGAAACATCACATCATTGGTGTAGCCAACACAGCTGAGGTCAAAGAATTAGACTGTGGCACTGGGTGGCACACCCACTCTAACCACAACAGGACAGTTTTACAGCCACCATTCAATCTAAACAGTGATCCATTATTTTGAACTAGTTGTTGCAGGCACATTCCCAAAGTAAGAAAAAATAAATAAACTCCTTGAGGTTTACTTGCTGTCTGTTAATATTTTAAGATGTTAATTCACTCTTTGCACAAAGAAATCTATTCTTTTAAAATCAAGCATCTGTTTTTTTTAAGGGCCACTGGCGTTGGCCAGCAATTTTGGAAAGACCCAAGACATTTTTTTCAGTTTTGGGCCTCTAGAATTCTGTTCTAGAGATTGTTGCTTCTGGCTTTATGACATCAGTGGTTTATTAGGATAGGAGGGAGCATCCAGAATGTCATTTCTTGATAGGCTAAGTCCATCCTATATCATGAAGCTCTAGTTCTTGGCTTCAACAATGTACAGCCCAATCTTATAGCTGCCTCTAATCACCTACCATTTTTAAGTGAAAGACAAAATAAAGACAAGGTACTGTAAAACTTCTTCATAGAATACATGAACCAAGCAGAATGATGACACTAACTAACACTCAATATATTTTGAGAGAAAGGATTTTTTTTCTTTCTATTGTGAATAAGCCAACCTATTTTTTTCTCATTTCCTGGCCTCCTCTTGAATGAACATTACTAGACAGAACTTTGCAGGAAGGAATTTAGATCATCTTCAGTTGTACTCTAAGATGTGGTTCACTCATTGCAGTAAGCTATGTTTTAATTTACAATTATTTATTGCATATATACTATAGTTGGCTGGAATCACTTAGTACAGGGAGCCACAAATCATAGTTTGCAAACTACAGTAGCTGAATGTGCATGGTAAGTCAAACCAAAGAAATCACTTGCTATTTTTTGTATGAATTAGGCCAAGTCTACAGATGATTGCACAACCTGTGTGGAGCAGTGTTTTTGCACTAGAGTTCCCAACAATCCCTCTCCATCAATCAGAGTGACTAGGACATTATAGCTCAAGCAACATCTGGCAAGACTGCTGGTTTCCTACCCCTTTTGTTGCAGAGGCCAAGTTTCTAGTTTAAAACTGGTCAGAATTTGTGATGCCATTAAAACTCACAATGAGCCGTTCAAAACCAGGACATTGGGAAATTACAAACTATTGTGAGCTTTGTTTTAAATCCAGTATGCTTTTCTTTTAAAGATACAAGAGACACAGCATGTTAGACAATGTCAATATAAGGGAACTGGAGAAGACCTGCAGGTAGGAAATTCTCTTCTGAGAGGTGAAAAGTGACAAGTTGGGAGGAGGACACAAAGGAAGACTGAAAGTAACTTCACTGTGCTAAGTACGTCTTTAGAATTCTCTATAGAGGCAGTTTATATCCATCCGTGCGGGAATCATACAAAAGCAAAATCTTCATGTTCAAACAGATACAGGGAAGGGAAGGGAAGGGAAGGGAAGGGAAGGGAAGGGAGAGGGAAAAGAGTAGAGGAGAAAGGAGGAAGAAAGAGGAGGGGAGAGGAGAGGAGAACAGCAGAAACAGACAATCTGCCATACAATCCGAAAAAGGAAAGTAAAATGAGAAGAAGGGAGAGGAGAAAAAGGCTGCAGTGCTTAAGGAAATCACACCTCCCACACGCCAAACTTCCAATTGTTGCCTAACTCCGAACTATCAGATATAGCAATCCATAAGGAGAGGCGCCAACTTGAAGAGAGGATAATAGTTGGATAATTCATTCTGGCAGAGGTTCACGTACAACATGGCAGCTTACAAGAACAAATGAGACCAGCAGTATATACCTGATACCTGAAATGAATGGCAAAGCCATATTCAGCTGGACAGGGCTATTATGAGTTTTTCATTGGGAATCAGTGCAGCACTTAAGGCATCTCTTAAACGAAATCAAAATACAGTTAATAAGACAGAGAAGGTCAAACCCATTGGAATAATATCTGTAATGTAAGATGCAGCAACTAGCAAGGTATTTTTGGACTTACAGGTTGGGAAAACAGATGGATCACCATTTTGGATTATGACTGGTTAAGGAAGCTATTGTTAAGATTACAGTTCCATTAGCAAGCCTGCCTGCTAAATTTTTTTTGCATGGAGACCACTGAGAACAAGCTAAAATTATACTGAATCATATTGTAGCTACGTTCAAAGATGACACTGGCACCATCAAGCACTCAAAGGGAAAATATTGTCACAGGGAGGGAGAAAAAAAAAGGCACATCCAGTTCATGGAAAACCAGAGAAATTAGATTGGATGAAAGTTAAGGCAATTACTTCAATTGTTGACTGAGATACTGAGAGTAGTTCTATAAGCGATAAAGAATGGAACCACCAAAATATATGGTGATTTTAGCATGGCTGGCTCAGGAATTCTGGGAGTTGAAGTCCACGAGTCATAAAAGAGCCAAGGTTGCCTACCCCTGTACTAGGTCAAGTAATACTCTTTACCTAGAATTAAGGACTTCTTGCTAATCCCATTGGTGGACAACATTTCAACAGGATAGACCTGCTAGAGATTTATCTACAGATGGGAATGAGTGAAAATTCCAATATGTTTCTCAGGAAAGGAGAAATATTCCCTTTCAAACCTCCTCAACTTTACTTTCTGTGTTAAAAACTCCCAATGATATTTTTTTTTAAAAAAAGGTTGTTGACATTTTTAATGTACCCCCCTACGCCTCTGTTTCGCACTCCAACTATTTCGCATCTGCAGTGTTGCACTAACCGAGACACATCTTCGTATTGTTCTCTCACATATATTTCTTATATAGCTATACTGAATTACATAAATGACACTGAAACACTTCACAGCCTGTGGCAGCACCCATTTCCATTTGGTAGATTAACAAGAACAGGCCTACCTTCTGCATATGCTCAAAATCTATACTCTACCCCCATGGTTGAAGACCTTTAGGGTAAAACAGTCTTGAGAGTTTCCCTGTCAAAAGCCGTTTTT